>NC_082662.1:179092860-179247860 GCF_025265405.1 Mesoplodon densirostris
TCACAGTAAAAAAAAAAATCACCTATAATATTAACAAGGAGTAGATAAATTACAAAACATGGATTAGAATGATAAACAGACCCGGGGATAATATGGAATATATAATGAGAGATGCTGAAGGATTTTACTGGGCTGTAAAATATGCAGGTTTGCTTAGACGGTGTTATTGATTATAATGAGTTACTGGGGTTCTAGAAAAATGGGGCGGAAGCTACAACTTTGGTTACAACCGCCCTCTTGTACCTTCCTCTCCTAAGGTCTTTATTTCAGGTCCTTGTGATAGTTTGAATCCTTAGCTTTAATAAAAAGAAATGATTTTAATAAAGCTATCTTAGAGACAAAAATGACAATTGAATTTGAAAATGTTCAACAAGTACATACTTCTTACACATTTAAGAGTAAATGTGTAAGAGACACTTAGCCACTTACTTATTGGCCTTTACCAAGTGTCCAATTCCATACTCTGGTAGGAGAGTTATCACTCATTTTAGTTTTGTTTTGAGGAAATGTGGGGAGTTTCTAAGAGGTATCCTGTCTTACTTTTTTTTCTACTTTGTAGAACCTGGACCTATAGACCCTCCGATTCTTCGGGATGTGAAGCCAAGAATGATGTTGGTTACCTGGCAGCATCCTTTAAAGTGCAATGGGATCATTACCCATTATAACATTTACCAATATGGCCGTCTCTGCTTAACAACTTCCGGAAATGTCACTAATGGCACAGTGGCCCATTTGCGCCCATATACAGCCTACACATTTCAAGTAGAAGCTTGTACTTCAAAAGGGTGTTCCCTGTCACCAGAGTCCCAGACTGTATGGACACTCCCAGATGCACCAGAAGGTATCCCGAGACCAGAGTTGTTCTCCGATACCCCAACGTCCGTGATTATATCTTGGCAACCCCCCACCCATCCCAACGGCTTGGTGGAGAACTTCACAATCGAGAGAAGAGTCGAAGGGAAGGAAGAAGCTACTGCCCTGGTGACTTTCCCGAGAGGTCATCCCATGAGGTTTATCGACAAGACTTCTGCTCTTAGCCCATGGACAAAATATGAGTATCGGGTCCTGATGAGCACTCTTGGAGGAGGTACAAACAGCAGCGCTTGGGCAGAAGTGACCACGAGACCCTCACGACCTGCTGGGGTGCAGCCCCCCGTGGTGGATGTGCTAGGACACGACGCAGCCAAGGTAAGATATGGCATGTCTGTCTCCACTGCAGACATAGGAATTTACCCTGAATTGACTCTGTGTTGAACAGAGCCATCTGCTGACAAAACGCACACGTGTTGTTTTAGGCATTCACTGGAGAAACTGGGTTTTTGGCCTTTGGCCCAAACTATCTTGAATTCGATGTCAGTTTTTCATTTCTCCCTGTAACCCCTTAATTATATTGTTGAGATGCTTCCATTTGCCTCACACACCTGAAATCCTTTGAATGTCACCGTGGGATGCTTAGCTTAACCACCACGTCAGATCTAAATAGATCAGAAAATGAGAGGAGGTGGGGAAATACGGGGGAAGGGATTAGTGTATTAACAAAAGTTCCAATTACCGATATTCTGATTTTTTTTTAATGATCAAAGGATCAAGATGATGGGGAAAGAAATAAAAATAGCCGATTACGGGGCTATCTAGGAACTGTTCAATTATTCACTTCATCTACTGGGAATGAACCCGAGAGCACAGGATAACTGCCATTGTTTTGGCTTGCATACAAACTTCATTCAAGGGAAATTAGTGTAACCAAACAGGAGGGAGTTTTGTAGCTTAGAAGCCTCTTTTGTGTAAATACACACATGCTTCCATGGATTCAATCTTGTACTACTGCCAAAAGCATTGGTGCAGCAGCTTGCTCACCAGAGCACAAAACAAAGGACATTTGCATAACAGCAAAGTTCATCTGCTGAAATTATTACTTGAATCTCTGTTGTGTGTTCTCTCGCTCCCACCAAAAGCAAACACTGGGTGATGCTAAATAGTGTAAATTCTTGAAGAAATTTAGTTGAACCTGCAAACTAAAATCGATTTTTATAAGTCTGTCTTAGTTTCAGCATGAGATTGGTCAAAGTAACACGCCTTCTTGATAGAAATACCACAAATGTATAGAATTCTGTTGATAAAACACTAAAAGGAAATTAATTTGAAGGACATGATGTACGATGTTTAGTATATGAATTGGGCAATCTTAAGAATTGTTCTTCATTCAAAGGAAAAGCAAAACAAACCAAAGGAAAACCCCAAACAAACCTAGAGTTATTCATCATTCTGGAAATGACTTTTCTTTTCAATCCTAAGGGAACTTTGCAAAACTTCAGTAGCAGTACCAATCAATATGATGTGACATAAACACAGTCCCTTCACAAAGGGAAAGCTAGATAACGGACTTTTTTCTGGATTCTTTCTAACAAAAGTTTAATAACTAGGCAGATGTGAAAAATGATAAATATTTTCAGAAAAATATTGGCTCAATGCCCAATTCTATGTGATTCAGCATCTATAAACAGTGATCAAAAATATTCAAAACAAATTGCCTGACTTTTTCTTTCATTCTTTTTTTTTTCTTCCTCTTTGGATTTTGTAACCTCATCCAGGAATAAGACAATGTACATGGCTTGTCAACCTGCTAAACTAAAGTTTAGATTAACTTGGCTTGGGAGCAGACTCTCACAGGCATTCACCAGGTCAGGAATCTAAAAGTCTCTAAGAAGGTGCTTGGAATATACAGACATTGGACATTAGTGTTAGTTTTTTAAAATTCACACCTTTTATTAATTCTCACTTTATAACTAGAACATCAGAAGTTATCAATGAGGAGAGTCATCAGGAATATTCAGCTGAATCTAGCGTTGGATTATATGTGTTTAAATAATATTAAAACAACATATTTATGCTTAAGAATTTTGGGCTCACATTAGGTTCAAAAAGATCTTCAGACTGCCTAAGTCAATGTCCTCGTGATATGCTTATCTGGTAAACAGAGGCAATGTGACAGCAATACAGTGATTTCTCTTTAAGAAAGATAAGATTTAATAGTTAAAATTGCAAATGGATAAAATATGAGGAAGAACAGAAGGATGGTCATGAATGCATTGGTTAAGAAATTTATTCAACCTTTATTTCATAGAGTCATTGCAAATATTAGGATGAAGAGAATTGTCAGTAATATTATTGACACAATAATAATAATTTCAGTTCTACTAACCTTTACTGAGCACCTATAAGTCTTTAGGAGTGCCTCTTTTAGGCACTGAGAATACAGTAGTGACCAAATCGAAATCCCCACCTTCATGGAGTGTACCTTTTAGTCAAAACAACATAAACAGATATATAAGATGCCCAGACATGAAAAAGACTTGAGGGAAGAAACAAATCAGGAATAAATACTACCAGCCGATAGGTTGGGGGATAATAAAGGAAATGGACTGGTATTTCACTCTAGGTCTTCCCATTTTGTACCCTGTGGTCTTCTCACCACCACTCCACCTGTAAGAGCTTGCATCTAATAGGGAAGGCAAGGAAACTTCACATACTTAGGCCAACTAGAAAATAACCCAAAGGAGCATCTTAGTAAGTATAAAGAGATAACTTGGGGCTTCCCTGGTGGCGCAGTGGTTGAGAATCTGCCTGCTAATGCAGGGGACACGGGTTTGAGCCCTGGTATGGGAAGATCCCACATGCCGTGGAGCAACTGGGCCCGTGAGCCACAACTACTGAGCCTGCGCATCTGGAGCCTGTGCTCCGCAACAAGAGAGGCCGCGATAGTGAGAGGCCCGTGCACCACGATGAAGAGTGGCCCCCACTTGCCACAACTAGAGAAAGCCCTCACACAGAAATGAAGACCCAACACAGACAAGAATAAATAAATAAATTTTAAAAAAAAAAGAGATAACTTGGCATAGACAGGAGCATTAGGAAGGGAAAGTTGCATAAACAACAAGGTCCTACTGTATAGCACAAGGAAGTATATTCAATATCCTGTAATAAACAATGGAAAAGAATATGGAAAAGAACACACATATATATATATGTGTGTGTGTAACTGAATCACTTTGCTGTACAGCAGAAGTTATAGTTGGTTTAATATTGTAAATCAACTATACGTCAATAAAATAAATTTTTTAAAAAAAGAAAAGGAAAGTTGCATATCAAAATTACATTCTTAATATCTTATTTGATTACAAGGAAAAGAATATATATTGTCAAAGCGGTTGTGTGAAAGCCATGCACTTTGATGTGATATTTAATCACTTTAAGAAAATTCATTTCATTGTATAAAGTTGGTAAAAAAAATACCAAAACCTGAAAAAGATAGTTCAGTAAAACTATAGACTAATTTCATACTGTGACTATAGAGCCAAAGCTTCTAAATAAAATAATAGCAAATTGAACTCAGGAGTATATTAAAAGAATGGTATACCAGGACAAATCTGGTCTGATTCCAAAAATGTAAGTTTGGTTCAACATCAGGAAATCAACATACTCCTTAAATCAACTGATTAAAAGAGAAAGCCCTTTTTTTTTTTTAATCAATAGATGCAGAAAAAAGACTTGTAAGATTCAGTAGCCATTTCTAACAAATATTCAACATAAAACCAGATTAGGAAAAAGTCAATTTATAAATTTATTCCACTGGAGTCTTGAGTATGATTGAAGACTAATAAAAATAAAACATAGAATAACTAAGTTGTATAACTGTGATGTAACAACAACAACAAAAGTGCTTTTTGGTGATAACATGAGCCTCTGTACTCTGATGGCCCCAGTCGCAGGCCCACCCTCCCACGGCTAAAGCAGAATGAAAGAGCAGGCCTGCAGCTCTCAGCTTTTCAGGTAGAAGAGTCCTCTCTTGGCTCAGATCGTCAAAACCACCAGCCTTGGTGTGTGTGCCACAAGGAACAATAATCCTGTCCCCCAGATGGTGTCCATGCACAGCTTTGCTATGGTGTGTACTCTTAGCGTTGCTCATTTACAGGTTGATAATAAACCAAAGTAAAAAGAATTAAGTCTTAATCATCATTCTCACCTGTTTTTGAGGATGGGCTGGTCTTTGATATCTGCTTAAATCAAACCATTAAAAAATTATAAACTATTTTTAATTTAATTTTAATTTTATATTGGAGTAGAGTTGATTTACAGTATTGTGTTAGTTTCAGGTGTACAGCAAAGTGATTCAGTTATGCATATACATATATACATTCCTTTTCAGATTCTTTTCCCATATAGGCTATTACAGAATATGGAAGGAAATAAAATGACAACTAATATTCACTGAGTTCATATTAAGTTCCAGGAATTGCTCTCACTGAATCCTTACTACAGCCCTGTCAGATAAAGGCTATTATTATCCCCATTTCACAGGCAAACCCTGCAGCCTTAAAAGAATAGATAGTTATATTTAGCTAGAAAACAATTTGGTTTTTGCAAGATATAAGATTCCTCAAAAAAAAAGTTAAACTTCAAAAGATAGATTGGGAAAATACATCTATAAGACATTATAGAAAAATAAATTATTTCCCCATAATAAAGAACTTCTAATAACTTATGATAAAAAGACAACTCAATAGAAAACAGTATAAAATATGGATAAATAATGTGATAAGAGGATATACAAAGAGTTAATAATGTGTGAAAATATTTATATCTTAAAAAAGTCAAGGAACTACAAATTAATTAAAGAAATAATAAAGTAATACTGGCAAGACCAAAAGGATTAGTAATTTCTTATTTTTTCTTCCAGTTTTATTCAGATAGAGTTGACCCAAAGCACTGTGTACATTTAAGGGGTCCAGCATAATCATTTGACTTGCATACATCATGAAATGATGACCACAATAAGTTTATTGAATATCCATCATCTCCTATAGATACAAAATAAAAGAAAAAATTTTTTCCTTGTGATAGCACTCTTAGGATTTATTGGGTTGGCCAAAATGTTTGTTCGGGTTTTTCTGTAACATCTTATGGAAAATTCCAGGCAAACGTTTTGGCCAACCCAATACTTTCTTAACAATTTTCATATGTAACGTCAGCAGTGTTAATTGTATTAATCGTGTTGTACATCACAACCCTAGTACTTATTTATCTTATAACTGGAAGTTTCATCTTTGACCACCTTCACCCACCACTGCCTCTGGTAACCACAAATCTGATCTCTAAAAGGAGCAGTAATTTCAAGAATTTGTGGGGACACAAATCATGGACATATTCTTTCATTGTTTGTGATCAAGTGAATTACTTCAAACTTTTCGGAGAGTAATCCATCAATAATGATTAAAATTAAACATACATTTTGGTATAGCAATTCTTGCTAACCTATATAATAATAAATAAGTACAGGGACTTCCCTGGCAGTCCAGGGGTTAAGACTCCACACTTCCAATGCAGGGGACGTAGGTTTGATCCCTGGTCAGGGAGCTAAGATCCCACATGCCGTGCAGCGCAGCCAAAAAAATTTTTTAAATAAAAAAAATAGTACAACCATATGTATACATACATTTTCAAATATGGTTTTTAACAGTAAAGTCAAGTCAGTAGGATAACTGAATAGTCTGTTTTCAGCCATGAAAGGAGTATTATGCAACACAAAACATGATGGGGTGTGTCCCTGATCTCTAGTTGAGTGTGAAAAGCAAGTTATAGGTTAATAATGGGTATAAAATAAAATTTTTCCAGAAAAAAAATTAAAAGAGAGAGAGAAAACGTTCCTATATGTGGATATATTTGCTGTGTGAGAAAGTATGGAAGAATAGATTCAAAGCTATCACCTTTTCACCTTTAAAGGGTGGGAATGGGGAGAGACAGGAGGAGGTCGAGGTGAAGGACCATAATTTATTTTCCTGTATGTATCAATATCTTTGGTTTTTTCTCCGAATGCAAAATGCAAATCAAATATCCGAAGTAAAAAAATTACTATTAACAACTTTAAAAGGAAAGGAAGGTATCTTAAAGGAAAATTTTAATTTCATTTCAACAAATACTTATTGTACACCTTGTTCTGTATGAGAAGCTTTGCCGGGGAGTCAGTTGTTGAGAGGAATTACCATATGGAGTCAAATATTACCACACTCTCATGCCCTGTGGTCATTCATTTTCTGTATTGATTAAGTAGTCTTAGAATTATAAAACCTTCTATGTAGATATGAGGGCAAGAATTGTTTCTTAACATTAGATACAAGGAAACTGAGGCCCAGAGATGTTAAGTGTTTTGTTCCAAATCTCACAGCTTTGGTTGAATAACCTACATCAAATATCAAGGATATTTATTCTTAGCCCATTCTCAACCCATTATATCAATCTTCATAAATCCTCTTATTCATAAAGTTCTTAAATATGGTTTGATGGAGTTAAAGAAATTAGAAGTAAGTTACAATGTTTATGTGTGTTACTTTTTTCAGTCCCGAAGCCAATCATCTGACCTACATTCCATAAATTTTTGCTTACAACCAGGATCTTGTAGGTCCCTTGATTGTTTAGGGCCACTCTTCAGGGATCTGAACAAATAGGTAAAAGTCAGTAGCTCCTTAAACACCTACCCACCTGTCCTATTTTTTGCAAATTTACAATAACTAAACAGAGAATGGAAATCTAAACAATTAAGAACCACTCAAATAAAAGAAATCATCATTGTTGGCAAAGCAACTCCAAAATAAGCATTTTATTCCCATCCAGAAACTACAATTCTGTTTAGAAAATTTCAGTGTAAAAGTCTTGTTTTAGATAACATACCTTTTGCTTATCAGGCCAGGAACATGCTCTTGGGTCTGAGT
Organism: Mesoplodon densirostris; assembly: GCF_025265405.1. NCBI lineage: Eukaryota > Metazoa > Chordata > Mammalia > Artiodactyla > Ziphiidae > Mesoplodon > Mesoplodon densirostris. The sequence goes on from NC_082662.1 coordinate 179,100,627, forward strand.
TTTTTGGGCTGCAACAATATTTTATAATCCTTTCTATGAACAATAGATATATAAAAGGCCATGGAAAATTAAACTGAATGAAAGTTTTAATCTCACATATTTTAGCCACACTCTAGTAAATGTAGTCATAAGCATTGGAAAGAATAGAATCCAATATTTAACTAACCGGCTCTTTAAAAAGCTTGGGCACATTTATTTTTAGTAATAGCTCCAGGATATTTTCAGGAGGATGATCAAATTAGATACCATTTCTGATAGCCTACTCACTATAATGACAATGGCCTTCTCCACCTTGCTATAAAATTCCTTATAAAAATTTTCTGTGGAAGTAGATTCATGTCTTCCAACTCCGTACTGCCAAAAAGATATATCTTCCTGGGCTTCCCTGGTGGCACAGTGGTTAAGAATCTGCCTGCCAATGTAGGGGACACACAGGTTCGATCCCCGATCTGGGAAGATCCCACATGCTGTGGAGCAACTAAGCCCGTGCGCCACAACTACTGAGCCTGCACTCTAGAGCCCGCAAGCCACAACTACTGAGCCCGTGTGCTGCAACTACTGAAGCCCACGCGCCTAGAGCCCGTGCTCTGCAACAAGAGAAGCCACCGCAGTGAGAAGCCCGTGCATCGCAATGAAGAGTAGCCCCAGCTCGCCACAACTAGAGAAAGCCCGTGTGCAGCAATGAAGACCCAACGCAGCCAAACATAAAATAAGTAAATAAATTTATAAACTAAAAAAAAAGATGTATCTTCTTAAGTCTGTAACTTTTTAAGTGAGAAAAATAGCCAATTTCTGGATGCAAACGTTTATAGTTAGAGAACACAGGGATTTTTTAGCTCTTCAAATGACTGTCTCCAGAACCATTACATCACATCGCTTAATCTTCGCTGGTTGAGATCTTATTCAAGGTTTATTTTATGAATGCTTTTCTTAGGCTCAACAACTGAGTTCCAAATCAATTCACTCTCAGCTCAACTGCTAACACAGACTACCTCCAAAGTTTGGATTCTTTCAAGGGCTGCCAAGCCTTGTCCTGAACTCTCAGAACATTCTAGTTCCAGAGGCAAGTGGTATTCCACATGTGAATCAGGTAGAATTGAGCTGTGATAACCCTTCCATTTTCCATTTGCATGACAAGTACCAGGAAGCCCTGTAAATATGACCTTGACTCATTTCTGAAGTCCACAAAGAGCACTGCACCCCCCAGACAAATAGAATCCTATGTCCGCTCTATAAACTTTGCTTACATTAGGCTTCTTTGATCTCTCCTCCATCCAGGCAAATCCTCTGTGCTCATAAGGAACTCATCTAAAATTTCTCTTCACCAGCACAGTGTGGAACTCTCTGCCAAGTGTTTTTGGTTTTTTGTTTGTTTGTTTGTTATTTTTATTTATTTATTTATTTATTTTTGGCTGCGTTGGATCTTCGTTGCTGCGCACTGGCTTTCTCTAGCTGTGGTGAGCGGGGGCTACTCTTTGTTGCACTGTGGTGGCTTCTCTTGTTGCAGAGCACGGGCTCTAGGCACGCGGGCTCAGTAGTTGTGGGTCATGGGCTTAGTTGCTCCACAGCATGTGGGATCTTCCTGGACCGGGGCTCAGACCCACATGTGTCCCCTGCAGTGGCAGGTGGATTCTTAACCACTGCACCACTAGAGAAGTCCAGACAAAGTTTTTAAAATTAGCAATGATTTCAAGCTCTGTAGTAAAATTGGAGTAGATGTCAGGTCCTTGTTAATTTTAAGTTAGGACCGTAATCATCAAGCAACTGCCCAATGACATCTGGTAGAGGCCCATTGTGTCACCAAGAATTAGGAAGAATACCCTACACATATCTCAGGTCAGATTCCTTCTAGAGGAAATTTTTTCTCTTTAAGGTAGAAAATTTTGGTTCATCCTTTTCCATTCTCACTTTTCTATGATGCCTTTCAGACTTCGAATTTGTATAGAACTATAAATGTAGGTATCAATATATCACTCTGTGGAAAACTCTTTGAAAGTTTCAAAATAGCTGTGTGCTAAGGAAAAACATAATGGAGACAGCCATAACTGCTATTACTTCTGGAACTCCATCTCTCGGTGTATGGCACTAAATGGGTGTACAATTTAGGCCCTGCTATCAAGAAGCTTACAGTCTACTGGGGAGACGGGATATACACTCCAAAATTTAAGGAACATTGCAAGACAACACAAAAAAGATGACCCATGATAGCATATAAACAAGTAATCTTTTAATGACTGATGCACGTTTTTCTAGGGTCCTTTGTCCCCCATAAGAGCATGAGTGGGTTAGCACTATGCCCTTACAGTATTTAGCCAGAAAAGTTATGTTAAACATTATTAGAAAACAGTGTTTCTTTCTTCTGATGTTCATGTCTATGACTTAAACAGGATCATTCTTTGCTTGCCTTTTTAAAGCTTTCCACATGTCTCTTGTCTTTGAGAACAGGATGTGTTGTTATTGCTTTACTTGCTTTACATTATGCACTGGTGAGATTCAGGTACCCAAGAGGGCATCCTCAGAAAATGCAAAGAATGATTTCTGCACCCTCCCACCACCATCCAAAAAGAAAAAAAAAAAGAATAGTGACATATTTAGAGTACCCACTAATAATGCAAAGCAAGGAGTTCTGACGTTTCGTTTAATTGAGTTATAAACAAGAGAACTATTAAATCCTGCTGCCACCCCATTGATGCGTGTGGATGTGTGAATTCTCTCCATGTGTGTGCTCTGTGTCCTTCAGGGCACCCATGGTGGAGATGAATCACTAAGGTGTGTACTAGTCTGACAATCTTAGAAAGTCTCCAGACTAAAAGTCCAGCCCAGGAAACAGCATTTCATCTAGTTCCTGGTGTACTGTTAATTGATCCAAAACCCTTCATTACTGTCTAGTGCAAAGGGCGAAGTCGAAAGTGGGTATTTAGAAAGTGACTTGACTGAAAACAAGGCAGAGCAAAATGCCAGGCCTTGTGAACTGCAGTTGCTCTGTTCCCATGTTGTCACACTGGTGCTAAGCTTACATTTTATTTCAGGTCACTTGGAGAGCCCCACTCATCCTGAATGGAGACATCCTTACCTACGAGATCCGCATGCCTGACCCTCACATCACAATCACCAACGTTACTTCCTCTGTGTTCAGTCACGTCGTTACTCATCTGATTCCTTTCACTAATTATTCTGTCACCATTGTGGCTTGCTCAGGGGGTAATGGACATCTAGGTGGGTGCACAGAGAGTTTCCCTACCCATGTTACCACGCATCCCGCCCTGCCTCAGGATCTTAGCCCGTTGTCTGTGGTTCCACTAAGTGAATCGTATGTTGGCATTTCTTGGCAGCCACCAACCAGGCCAAACGGACCCAATTTGAGGTAAGAGAAAGCGACAGTGCTTTTGGATTTTGTTACGATCTTATCTCTCTGGGAAGGAATGGAGGAAGAAGGCTTTTCCTCACAGAGGAACATCGAACTAATTCCTTGTTGGATATTCCTCACTCATAACATGTTTTTTATTGAAGTGTAGTTGATTTACAGTGTTGTGTTCATTTCTGCTGTACAGCAGAGTGACTCAGTTATACATATATATATATACATTCTTTTTTATATTATTTTCCCTTGTGGTTTCTCACAGGATATTGAATATAATTCCCTGTGCTATACAGTAGGACCTTGTTGTTTATCCATCCTATATATAATAGTTTGCATCTGCTAATCCCAAACCCCCAGTCCATCCCTGCCCCAACCCCCTCCCCCTTGGCAACCACGGGTCTGTTCTCTATGTCTGCCTCACCCATAATTTTCATACAGTTTCATCTTCTGTATCTTGACTTATATGGAACCATAAAAAGATCATCAAGGTAAAAATATCATGATGTTGAGGAACTAAAAACCCTTGAAACAACAATCGCTGTTCTCTAATGCTTCTCTACACAGCCCCTCTCCTGATTTTCAAAGTATATCTTTATTATATGTTAAGCAAGCCTGATGCATGTTCTGAATGATGTATTTGCACAAACATGCCTCAAAATTCTAAAGATAACGCAATAATTTTTTGGCATGTTATTATTATCTGGAAACTTGTAAAGCATGTGGTCAGGAATATAGATAAGATGAAAGAAAAGAACTGTGATTCTGAAATGGCTTTATAACAACTTGACACTTAGGCAAGACTATGGAGTCGATAATATTATCATTGTTTATAAAGTAGTGATGGTAGAAGTTTTAGGAAATCATTAACTTTATAAGCTTTTTGTAATTCTATTTTGTGTGAAACTGGCAATAAAGTTTTGGCAAATCTGATAGAGAAGAAATCTAAATGTTATCATTTTACTGATAGTAGTAAAATGTGAATGTAGCTAGTTGTTCCAGTTAGCTACACAGATGACACTTGTGCCAAAAAAAAAAAAAAAGATTATCTGAAAAAAAGAAAATTAAGATGTTTTCTTTATGTTTACACATACACCCCACACACTCGTACCGTGAGACAACCTGAATTTTGGTAATAACATTAGTTGAGATAACCCTGATCTTTCTGCTTGTCTTTTGCTTTAGATATGAGCTTCTGAGATGTAAAATCCAGCAACCACTTGCATCAAATCCCCCAGAAGATTTAAATCTGTGGCACAGTATTTATTCAGGAACTCAGTGGTTTTATGAAGATAAGGGTCTTAGCAGGTGAGATTACAAAAACTCTAAAAACAAATGCTGGCATTTAGTTTGGAGCATGTTGAATAGTTCAAAGAATCTGAGTGTCTTCATTGTGTGAGCCAGTTATCAGTTATGCAATAAAACATGTTTGGTTATTATCTGTGGCATTAATCATCGAGCTGCAACAGTCAGCATGTGTAATATTTGCCATCTTAACTGCACGCTTCAGATAAGCCTTTTGAATTCAAGTTTGTAGGTGTTTGAGCCTTAGCCTCTTGCCTTTGTCACAGCTCTAACCAGACACGTAATGGCGAAATCTGGAAATGTTGAACGTGTTCAAAACTGGGGAAAGTTTGGGCCACTTGTAAAATGCTTGCTTTCCCAGGAAATAATTTGCTATAAATCATTGATTCAATTCACAAAAATTATTTAGTTAACAGGCTTGGGACTTGAAAGAATTCAATCTGGAGTTCGAAGAGATCAAGAAATGGGCAAATAGGCAATGCCAGAAAAGAGTACACCACGGGACAGTAAGGAGGCGTGGGTTTGCTTTCATCCTGTGCTGGAGGACTAGCTTTGTGGCCTTAGGGGAGTCACTTAACTTCTCTGGGCTTCACTTTTGTTGTCTATAAAATGAGGGGATTGGATGGGGTTAAGTGAAGTCTAAACCTTCATGAATCAAGCAATGTAATCAAATTTCAAAAAATCACAAGTATTATTTTAGGAAAAGTTTTAAGACATATTGCTCAATGACTTTTCTATCAGGTGGGTTATGCTTCTAGACTCACACTGACTAGCCCTACTCTGAACTCTGTTTACAATCTGGTCTTGTCTCCCCTCTTCCTCTGCTGGGCCTCTGTGCTTCAGCCACGTTAGTATTGCATTTGGCACCTCTAACAGGCAACACCCACCCCTCAACTTCTCCCCATAGCTGCCATTTCCCTCTGTCTACCATCCTTCAAGTCTTGGCCTGGAAGTTTCCCAGAGCACCCTCTTTCTGGTCTGAATCAGCTGCTTCCTTAATGTATTTCCATAGCACACCCCTTACAAATCACTATTGTCTTTGTACTGATCTGGCCACTTGTCTGGATACCCCATTTTACTGTCATATCGACCATGAGCAAGGCCTTGTCTTCATGACTTCTGTATCACAATCCCCACCGTAGTGCCTGGCACACAGTGGGTGTGCCAATAGATGCTAAATGAAAGAATACTTTTAGTAATGTGTAAAGGGTTGGGTATTCATTGCTCTGTGCCTTAGGAATATTAACTGTGATGTTCTTATCTTTGGGGAATGAAGAAAACTAAGGAAAATCCTCCTGTCCATCTGAAAGGGTCCTAGTGGGAAAACATTACAGATACGGTGAGGTTCTTGAAGAGAGGCTGCACGTAAATCTAAGGAAACAATAGAATGAACCATATAAAATTGCCATTTTTGTAAGCTAAAAAGGATCCATTACTAGCATATCCTTTTGGTTCAATCTAAATTATCATGGTCCCTAGACTCTTCTCCACTATTTTCAATTCATTAGTTACTTAATCCAGCATTGCTATATAATGATGACTTCAGTTGAAGAAATTCATTTTATTCAGCAATTTCTTTTTGTTTACTATATGCTGACAGGCATTGTGATAAGGAAAGAAAGATGAATAGCATAGCCCTTGCCCTCAAAGAGCTCACAGTCTAGTGGAGAAAACCACACTCATACACACACACACACACACACACACACACACACACTCATACATGTATTAATTACTATCATCACAGTTAACTACAGATACACCATCACTACCTAGGGAAATCATATGGAAAAGTAACTTTCTATGATCTGTGAACTCTTAAGTGCCCGAAATATAGCAATTTCCAAAATAAAGAGGACTTGACTATCTAACATTATTGAATCTAACTTTTAACCATGAGGTAGTTGGCAGAAAAACAGAATAAGTCTCAGAAAGTTAATTTTGTCTCTTCATAGAAGCAATGAAAACTTATTAAGGAATTAGGACCAAGACCAAAATTTTATTATTAAATTTTTAATGATGCTTGTAAGGATTTTTAATAAGTCCAAATCGAAGATGTGAGGAAAGAAATTAAGTTAAATCCCCACAAATTAGATTGAAACATAAGTTGACATAAACATACTGATGGCAGCTGCTTCTAGAAAGGAAGTATACATATAACAAAATGTGCTGGGGTGATATTTTGACTAGCCTCATAATACTAAATCTCAAGAGATTTTTTTTTCTGCTAACACTAGCAAAGATTTTTTTCAACTATTCAGATAAACCACTTTGTCCCATGTAACCAGCTTGTGAAAAAAACAAAACAAGATAAAATAAAACAAAAACAAACAAAAAAACCCCCACAATATGCATTTCTTTATGTTTTTTACTTTTTATTTTTTGGCTGCATCACGCAGCATGTGGGATCTTAGTTCCCCGACCAGGGATTGAACCCACGCCCCCTGCATTGGAAGCGTGGAGTCTTTACCACTGCACCGCCAGGGAAGTCCCTGCATTTCTTTCTAATATTCAAAGTGAATGGCATGAGTCTTCATATTGTGAAAAAAATTTTTCTAGACACCTACGTTTTGTAAGTCCAAAAGACTAGGGGCCCCTCCAGCCCAAGGGGACTTGTCTCACAAATCTGAGAGAAAACTGGAAATTAGACCACCTGTGGGTGCTATGTGCTGTGCCAGTGTTTTTGTTCAAAAGAAGCGATCTTGTCTGGAAGGTGCAGTCAGCACCCACTTTTACTTCTGGCAGCCAGGCTTGCTGCCCCTGCTGTAGAGGGAAGAATGGGAGCAGTCAGCTTACCTTCCTGCACACCTGGGTTACAGCCCCTTAATGAGCCTCCTCTTTGACATATTTTATCTTATTGACGTATTTGTTTGACTGACTATTTGTGGGTTTCTTTGGGGGGGGAGGGCGGGGGAGGATGGTCATTGAATTCTGATGTCTTTAGGAAAAGTATTTAATTTCCTATTCTTCCCAGACTCACCATTTCTTATTTCCTTCATAACTTACATCTACATAAACAAAGGAACCATTGAAGGGGTTCTGCCCATCTTGATCTGATCTCACCAATAGCTACAGCTACAATCAGTTTTTTAAATGGTACTTCTCTTGATATAAAAAGTAAAATTAACTTAAGTTTCACTGGGCATCCCTTTATGAATACATTTGTGAGAGTAAGTATAAATTGAAGTCAGTTTCCTTGGGCAAGCAGTCTCTTCTGGTTAGCTGTATGTTTCTAATATATAGAAAACACACCACTTTCATCTCAAATGTTATTATGTTCTGAAATTCAGATCATTCTAGTCATCATTTTTTCCTTTATAGCTCCATGTACCAAGTACATCTTTTACAAGGAAGAAATACCAGAGTCATGTCTGTTACACAACAAATTTACCATTTGCTGTGTGTGGATGAAAGGAGGGGCTGGAGAACAGTCTCAAATAGTGAGCTCATTATCCAGATAATTTAGTTTCAACAAAAATACTTCTGTTTTTTATGAATATCTTTGGTAAGGGATGATTTGGTCTGAGTTACCCAGCTAGTTGCCTAATTATTGAATTTTGCTCTGTCTGTGTAGACACAAACTCAGTGTAACTGTGGGTTTATACTACTTGTCAGTTTCTAACTTTTCTTCCTTAATCATTCTGTGCAAAGTGGCCAAGTTATGGTTGTTAGGGGAACCATAACCTTGGGTTTCCTGACATTTTTATCAATTGGAAAACCTGGAAAATGTGCTGTTGTCATCTGATGCTGCTGCGGTGAGTCAGGCTGGGTTTAACAAAAGGGTAGCGACCTTCATTTTAAGCATCAATCCACGCTTAGGATTTTCAGGATCTCACTGTGCCTTGGTTCCTGGGTGATCAGATAAAACTACTGCAAACACAGTGATGGCATGAGCGCCTCTCTGTTCTGGATCTGACAAAGGAAGAACAAGCTATGAGAAATAATAGGCTCTATTTTAAGGAAAATGTTGACTTGTAGATTATAATAACTTAGCTGCCATTGAGTTTATGAAGGGAGGCATGTTCTCACTCCTTTTCCTTTCAATTATTTATGAACTCCTACAAGTATTTCTTTATCAGTGACAGTCTGGAAAGAGACTTTCATTTGAGTTCTCAAGAATCCTCTAATTGCATTATCTTTAAATGAAAGCATTCAAAATTCATAGACCTTCATCTGGTTTTCAAAGAACGGTTGGACTTGACTCTTTTCAAGTTTGAATGCTTAAGATAAATATACCATAAAATCTAAGTTTGAGTCTTACTGACATAGATTCTGATTTTTTAACCTACAAAAATGAAATGTTTCAAACCCTGAAAGAGGACATAGTTTCTGGGGAATGATATTCAAAAGAGTGTGACATTCATTCCCCTTCTTTGTAATGAGATTAAATGTGCACAAGTAACATTTTCTGCTTTGCTAATAGGGAAAGACTGGGTCAGCTCCATGACACATGTTCTCCTATAACATAAACATGTTCAAGTTGTAGCTGTTAAGTAAAGAAATTAACTTCATAAACATGGAGGGTGAGTTAGAAGGAAGGCCTTCTTCCATGACCACCAATGTGAGGTAGAGCCTGTTATTTTCTTGCTTAATACCATAATGTGAGTAAAAGTTGGGTCTAGAAATGAAAGCCAACTTCTGTCAACATTGGTGTACCATTTCCTAGCAAAGTACTTAATTCGAAATGAGCAACAATATATCTGTTTCACATTTAACATGGTAGAGTCACAGTGCTCTTTTTTCATTGCTCTAAATTTACTTCATGCTTTCCTTTTCTAAGTGTCATCATATGAAAACTTACCTCAAAAAAGAAAATGAACCTCTAAATCTGGGAGGATGCATTTTTTCATAGGAGGTTTCATTGCCTAATGTTTTCTTCAAAAAAAAAAAAAGAAAGAAATCTAATTTATTTGTTTGCATTTCTTTCTCATGTTGATGATATAGTAGAACAAAGACAGAAATCACAGCAAAGTTATTTTAGGTGCCACATTCTGGTAGCATAAGTACAGATAGCTACAGGAATAGACAGCTGCAACTTTCACTCACAATCTAAAAAGTATCATAAGAACTTTCAATGATGATTGATCATCTTTACTCTTCAATTTCCAAAAGCAAAAATTTTCAGCAGAATTTTTAGGAAAAAAAAATCTTTCAGCAACAAATAAGTGAGGAAAAGAAAAGGTATCCACCATCAATGGAAAATCTAAACAATTACAGATTTAAGCAGTGGAAACAGTGTTGCATTTTTGTTTGCCTATTTATTTATTCCCACAAAAGGATTTGAGGGTGTAAGGAACAGTATGCTATCAGAGGTTTCTCAAATCCTCTGGTGTATAATGTTGGACTCAAGCATGTGCTGGATTGGGGTGGATATGAAGAAGAGTTAGTAGAAGGAGGAACTGAATAGCCTGCATTTTCGGAAGCATGATTTATATTGGTGACAGTATTGACACGTGAATTCTGTTAGGACATCAATAAAGTTGACACATTTTTAATTCTGATGAAAATAACCTGAGGCATTCTGTAGCTGCACTGAAGAATTGGTTTTATTGGTTCCCCAAACACATCAGACCCTTTCAAAGTACAAGCCTTCCACACATTTTGCCCTGAATAATGCTTCTTACTGGCTAAATTAATGTCTCCACTGGCCAAATTACTGTTTGTCATCAATACCTAGCCCAAATGTTATCTCCTCTGTGAAGACTTCCTGACTAGATTAGGTTAAATTAGATGCTGTGATGTATATGGAAAGAAAAAGGAATAAATGAATATATGTTTTAGAGGTTCTCATTGAAAAACATTTATCTGTAAATATGTATATAAGTATACACATGTACACACACACACACATACATACACACACTCCAGCAGGACAGACATTACATTCACTATGTTTAGTATCTGGCATGTTGTTAGTGCTAATAAATATTTTTTGAATGAATGAATGAAGCAATGGTGTATCAAACATAAAAGAGCAATATAATTTGTAAGAAAGAAAACATCTTTCTAAGTTTCAGTAAGGATCATTTCTCTATTGGACAGGTAGATTTTCGTGACACTAGCCAACCAAATTATATGTGACCTGAAAGTTATGAGACTGAATGCTTTAGGAACTATGAAGTAGCCATTCATTTATTTATAAAATCACCTAGTCAATAAACAAACAGATTAAAAACTTTATCATCTAAACAGAATCTAGTTTTCTAATTCGAGTAATAACAACTGAACCTTGAAATGAGTCTCGTTCCATAAATAAGATTTTAATATATATGATCTTTTACAAGGAAGAAATACCAGAGTCATGTCTGTTACACAACAAATTTACCATTTGCTGTGTGTGGATGAAAGGAGGGGCTGGAGAACAGTCTCAAAAAAATTAATCAGTTAGGGGATAACTATTGTAACAGCCTCGTATTCCTAAATGGACCTTCAAACAGTTGGTTTTACTGGTTACAGCATAGACTTAACATAAGTTTTCATTCACTTAGCAGATTTCAAAAGCTATGTCTTACAGGGTTTGAAATGGTACATTTTTCAAAATATACCCAAGAAACACAATTAGTATTTAGGGAAGATATTGATTGATATACATATGTTTTACATGATTTCAACTGATGGAGCATTTTTCTCTTAAAAGTATTTTATTATTAACTAAATGGAATGTCCCATCTGATATCAACACCGAAGTCTACCTAAAAAACAATATACTAGAGCAGATGAACAAAATACGTTAAGCAAACGAATATTTTCTTTTTTGACATGAATTGGTAAAATATATACCGACCCATGTAGTCAGACTTATATATACTTACTGACAAAGATTAGGTTTCAGATGTCATGAAAACAGTACATTTTAGTTCATTTAAGGGAGTTCAAGATCCTATTCCTTAAAATTTTAACTTAACCATGAAAATTAAAGAAAATGCAAAAAACAAATGTATGACATCAAATGAAATGCCTACTAATTTCTCAATTCAATAAAATAATAGTGAATAGTGGAAAGAATTTAATATTAGAAATGAATAAACCAGAGGCCCACCTAATCCTCCTAACTAGCTGTGCGACTTTAGGCAAAGCCCCTTAACTTCTCTGGGTCTCAGGTTTCTTATCTGTAAAATGTAGCAGGTATTTCATTATTTAAAGCAGATAAACTCTAAAGTCATCTTTCACTCTAAAATGTTAATATTACAGTCAGCCCTCTGCATCTGCGGATTTTGTATCCATGAGTCAACCAACTGTGAATCAAAAATATTGGGGAAAAAAATTCCAGGAACTTTCAAAAAGTCAATTTTAAAGTTGCTACATGCCTGCGACTATTTACATAGCATTTACATTGTGATTTCACCTATTACATAGGATTTACATGATATTAGGTATTATAAGTAATCTAGAGATGATTTAAAGTACAGAAAATGTGCATAGGTTATATGCAAATACGATGCCATTTTATATAAGGGAATTGAGCATCCTCAAATCTTGGTACCCACGGGGTCCTGGAACCAATCCCCTCGCAGATACCAAGGGGAAACTGTACTTTAAAAATGGACATTCCGGTTATATGTATTTATATGGCCTAAATTTCTTCTATGCAGACATAAATTGCATCATTTCACCATACCTAAACTATGATGAAATAGCTTAAAGTATCATAGTAAGAACTAAGGCCCCATGGAACTTATTTACAATTCACCATTTCAGGGCTGCCTGATGTTTTTAATTCCACTTGTATAAAGAACCACAAAAATGATATCACTTTAAAGCCATAAAGGTTACTAAATTTATCACAGAGTAAATATGTGGAAGAAAAATTCAAATATTGCAGGAGAGATTAGGCATCCAGACTCTAGCTAAATTTCTTTTAAGCCATTTTGGGAAGTAAAACACAATTAAAAGTATTTTACCCAGGGAGAGAGCTAATGAAGCCAGTGTCACTGGTTCAGTTCCCATGTGAGCCATTAGCTGTGTTTCATTTGACTGTCACACACTTGCTACCCTCTTAGCCCCGACTCACCATCCTTCACAATCATACTAGTGGTCACAAAGGAAATTTGGCGAGACTGTTTAGATGCAGAAGCCAAAATCTCTCCCCTTTGCCAGAAAAATAACTCAAAGGTCAAGCCTCAGTGATATGACCTCATCCAACTATAGATGGATCAGCTGACCATTGTGTTTGTTATTATTTTTATCATCATCACCATCATTACGATGCTGGCAGCATAGCATAATGGTTAAAAGAGGAGGCTCTGGAATCAGACTGTCTAGGTTTGAGTCTTTACTCTCCCACTTACTAGTTCAATGACTTGGACAAGTGCTTTAACTCCTTAGGCCTTATTTTCCTCATTTTCAATGCAGGTATTATAATAGTATGGTGAAGAATGAATGAGTTAATCATATAGAAAATTCCTGACACATATTAAGTACTCAGTAAATACTGTTATTATTATCTTTCAGTTGTCATTGTCATGTAGACTATTTAGCACTTTCTAGAAAGCATATGTATGAGTTTCCTAGGGCTGTTGTAAACTAACTGAGTGGCTTCAAACTACAGAAATGTATTCGCTTACAGCTCTAGAAGTTGAAAGTCCAGAATCAAAGTACTGTCAGGACTATGTTCCCTCCAAAGCCTCTAGAAAACAATCATTCTTTGCCTCTTCCAACTTCTGGTGGCCAAAGTTGTTCCTTGGTTTATGGCAGCATAACGCCAATTTCTGCCCCAACTCCTCATAGATATCTTCTCCCTGTGTGTGTCTGTGTCTCTGTAACAAAATTTCCCTCTCCTTTCTTTTATAAAGATATCAGTCCTTTGGATTTAGGCCTGTCCCATATCCAGTATAAACTCATGCTAACTTGATTACACCTATTTCCAAATAAGGTCATGTTCACAGGGACCTAGGGGTTAGGACTTAAACATACCTTTCAGGGGGACACAATTCAACCCACTATAGCATCAAAACCAAAAGAAAAGAAAGAAAGACACAAGGAGAGGGGGTAAAGCAGAGAGAGGTAGAAGATCTGTTGCTAGTAGTTATTTGGGGGAAATAGAAAATAAATAGCTTCAAGGAAATCACTAATTCTTTACCTATAGCTACAATAAGCAGAGCATCATCCTAAATGTGGCTGAAGCCAAGCCCTGCAAAAATACCTTTGGGTCATGAGTGAGAAACAAGGTAAGGCAAGCAGACCTCTTCTACATGGGTGGTGGCAAAATGCTGTAAAACTCCTGACATAATTTTGGCTAAGTTATTTAGCACAGTCCTGCAAACGGCACCCTCCCTCTGTTGTCATGACTACTAAGTTGTGACTTACTGAGACAAATTCCCTGGGCCCTGCACTGGATGTGAGGCATCCTTGATCTATTAAAACCCAAAGAAGGTGATGACCTGAGACTAGTGTTTTCCCTGAGGACTGGATGCCCCACAGGGAGGGTCATGTGTTGTACAATGTGTTTAAGCAAGTTCTCAGTCTAAGCTGTTGTCCAGTCAAAGCTTGACTGTGTCTGTAAATAGGATTTTCCTCCCCAGGCAGTCTGACCCAGAAAAGAAAGCCTGATAAGTCTTCTGCCCAAAAGAGCCAAAAAGGATGAGGAATCGGTGGCTTTACCCCATCACTGATTTAATATATGGCATCACCATGACATCACCATGTCCAGTTTTCTCCTCCCAAAAAGCAGTGCTCAGTTTCCACTATATTGACTCAAGTAAATATGTTCTCACAATGGCAAAATACAGCTCACCATAGCAAAACCCTCAGTGGGAGAATGCTGTATACTTGGCCACAGTTTTAGGATTTAATTTAGGGGTTTATCTCTCGGCCAATGAGATTATAAGAAAGAAGCACAAGTATAGGAAGAAAATGGTGATGAGGGATTCTGATATTTGAAAATGGATGAGTTTCCCAAAAGAAGAACATAAAGCTCACTGGATCAAATTCAGATAGAAAGCTGGCAGGTTACCAGATGCGTAATTGCATCTTGAATTGAGCTATAATCCTCAGCACTTCTGAAAACAATAAGGATGAGCAAAACGATAAAGCACATTTGTTTTAAATAGCAGTATTTGCTTAGCATTGCTAATAACGTATTTTCTTAACACTCTGGTTAAGGCTTGAGACTTACAAAAATAATGCTACCTTTTTTTGTGCAGGGAAGAAAAAAGAAAATGTATTGGGGGGAGAAAATGGTGCATCCTATGGGGGAAAATCTGTATTTTGTGAGGAAAAGAAAATGTGTTTGCTTTCCAGAAAGATAATTTTATATATGTATTTTTTAAAAACAACCTTTTAGGTTTACAACGTATGCGTATAAGGTCTTTGTACACAACAGTGTGGGTTTTACACCAAGTCAAGAAGCAACTGTGACCACGTTAGCCGGGCTTCCGGAGAGAGGAGCTAACCTCACTGCGATTGTTCTCAACCACACGGCCATAGACATGAGATGGGCTAAACCAAGTAAGTCAGCTTCTTACATCTTTATACCCCTTTCCCATATTCGTACCAAAATGAATTTCAAATGGACACATTAAAAAATGACAGAAACAGAAAGCCAAGTTCCCTGTGCTGTTCTTCCTCAAAGGAAGTTCTCTCTCCACTTATCCATCCTTCTTGGGCCTTCCCTTCCTCCCTCCATTCCTTTTGGATGAGGAATGTAGTTTTTGTCACACCAGTTGGGATAGAAATGTCCATATACTAATTTGATAGTGATATAATATTGTGTACTTTCCTGCAGAGAGCTCTGCCCCCATCTCATAATTCATCACTTATCAGCAAGATCCATTTACTAGGATTGCAGAAATATGATGGTTTTTTTCCAAGTGAATTGTCTTCAGCACTGGTAACAGCCAGAATTCCAGCTTGATACAGGAAAAGGAAGCCTGGCCACCATCACTGGACTTGCCACCATCACTGTTATTGCTTCAATAACACTGCGGTTCACCCTGGGCGCATTCAGAACACAACTTCATAGGCAGTTAGAAGAGCTCACATGTGGATATAATTTGTTCCTGCAACTTTAGAAACCACAATAACTGAAATTTCAGATCTGGTTGGTCAGTAGAGTAGCATTTCCCAGCTGATCTGTTAATTTGTAGTGATCCATTATCACAATCAGAAAAAAACAAGACTGACTGTATCATGGAACTATGTATTGTAATCCTTCTTAGAAGGATCACTTGAGATCTGGCAAATAGTTGAATCAAAACTTGCTAGACGATTACCAAATACTGAGAAATATCTGATTTGGAAATCCCCAATGAAAATACTCGTTTTGTAAAAGTAAACTGTATCTACTAGGATAATCATCTACTAGTACATAAAAAGATGTAAAATGACTCCAGCTTGGGCAATCATAACCTTCTGATTTTGATTTTGTTATAGCCTAAGACGAGAAGTGATTCCTATTTCATTTAGAACATCTTGAGTGAATTTGCCCCTGTTCTGTTATATCAGTTGTTGATTAAAACCAGTGTTAGGTGACATTAATTGTAAATTAAAATTAGTACTGGTTATTTCGATCTACATTGCCACTAAATAAGCCATTTTTACCAAAAGACTATTGCTCTAGGGTTTTTGTAAGGTTGCAGATTTCTAATGACCTGTGTCACCTCTACTGGGATCTCTTAAACCATTTACATGGAAGAACATAAGTTAATTGATGCTTATGACTACCTTCTGAGACATCTCTGGGAAAAAAGACAAAGTTTTTATCTGGAGATGGATTTTTATGTATAATATATTTTCACTCATATCCCTCTTTCTATTTCGCCCTCAATACCTGATTCATCTTAAAAACCTACTTAGAAAGGTGGACGCCCTCCCTGCTTCTGACATTTGAATACTTCTGTTAAGATCCGGCAGCTGAATTATCACCACTATAGGTCCTTTATGTTATAATTGCATGCCTGAAGTAAGCGTGCTTATAAAAACTGACAAACCTAATAGATCTGAAGCAGCTCACTGAAGTTTCATTACCTTGGTAAGCTGAACATCTGACCTTCAGGATGTAGGTAATGCAATCTGCTGTTATTTCCATTCATACCTTAGAAATTTTTCAGATAACTATTTGTGAGCACAAAGGTTAACTCTCCGAAGAGGGTCAGCTCTGTGAAAGTGTGTTGCATTATCATTTTCTTCCTTCCTGCAACCTGCTATCCTAAGTAAATTAACTAGTCATTCCACTGTGAAAGGGCCACCTCTTTTTTGCAAGTTTAATTTCAGTTGTTTTCTTGATTTGTAGGATAAAATTGGACCTGTCTAACACACTAAAAGGCACAAAACTATAGGTTGAAAGTCATGAATAAGCTTATGAATATTTGCTTATTAAAAACCATAAAATATATTTTTTAAAACATATTCTTTCTTAACTATGACCCTCCACATGGGCACACCATTTGGATAGCAAAATATCTCTGGTAAATTTTTACCAATCACAGATTAACAGAGATAGGTATTAAAGTTTTAGAAGCACCCATTTTAAATGTTTGCATCTCTGTGTTGATATCATGTGAGGAAAAAGCATCCCTGCATCTGTTCAGTTCATTTTTATGGCAAATATTACAAACTGGCAGCACATGGACCATATTTACTCCCATCCTCCATGCATTGTTTTGCCAGCAGCATTTGAAAAAAAATTTTTTTTGCTAACATTTAACCATTAGAAGATTTCACATAAAGATGATGATTTTGGATTGATCTGAAAAACCCAATGATTGGGTGAAACTGTTCCCACATTGCTGAAGGGAAAATAATCAGCTGGCACTGGTTTCCCCTTTACACAGGCTGCACCCTCCCTGTCTTCCTGGTCCCTATATAGACATGAGGTTCTTATCCCTGCTTTCCATAATGAAAGATAATAGTTCAACCTAAGTGAAATACCATGAAGATAAATGCTATTAATGGGGGAAAATCCCACTTTTATAAGAAAAGATACAAAAATACCTTCACTTAAGTTGTTTATGCAGCCCTAGGAGTTAGAAACTGGCACTTAATAATTTACCACAAATTACAGTTAGTAGCACTTCTCACACTCAGACTCCGAGCTCAAGCATCCCATTTTCGACTGTTTCTCCTGCATTTGGCCTTAATGGTTATTAGCACTTTGTCAAGAGTGATTTAGTGAGATCCTTCCCATTTTGACTGCTCACTCTAAAATAAATGGTAAAAAATGCCTACGAGGGAAGGGGGTAGGAAGGCAGGGCCGCTTCTGAGGTCTCCTCGCTAACGAGGTCATTGACAGCTGGAAAAGAGCAAGAAAACACTGGAGGTGGTGAGAGAGGAAGGAACTGAAAAAGAAGAAATGGAAAAAATCATCCAAGGGCTGTCCACGTGACCATCTGTCAAGAGCTCCCCCTGACCTTCCGACGTTCACATCCTGTATTATATCATCCTCCTTGTCCATCTCTCCCCTTCCTCTTTTTCTTCCATCTTTCCTCTTTCTCTTTTCCTCTTCTACTTTCCTCCCTCCCTTTCGTTTCCTTTCCTTTCCTTCTTCCTTCCAGGAACATTTTTTTTCTGACTTTTTTGTCCTGGGCCCTGGTACTACAAAGGCTAATGATGTAACTCCTGTATTATAATATCTCACTGAACTCTCCAGAAAATGTGTAAAGTATGAAGACATCACCATTAAAAGAATTTTAATCCACATAAAATTTAAATCCACATAAAATTAAATCCACATAAAAAGTATCTGCCTCATCTTGCTCCCTTAACCAGAAACCACTAGAGTTTGTAGCTAGAAGAATTTTTGACTTGTCGCAACTTACCTTGTTCGGGTGGCAATACATATACATCATTCCAAATCTCACCTCTTTTGAAAGCACCCACCATCATTGGCTCACCTTGTCCCTCTGCTTCCCCTCCCATCGCTCCAGCTACCAAAGCAAATAGACTGGATGCGCCTTTTCCACTGGCTTTCTGCGCGTTCACTTGTGCACCTACTGTAATCTGACCTTCTTCCCTTGCATTCTACTGATTTGGTCGTCTTGAAATCATTCTCATAATGACCCAATCCAGTGCTCTCTTGTTAGTGCCATCCTATTCTGTTTCTCTGTGGTAGTGGGTCCATAAATGACCCTTCCTTACTCAAATGCTCTCTCCTGTGTCACCAGCTACTCTTGTTCTCATCCCCTAAAAACTTTTTTTTTAAGTTTTTACAGTTTTATTGAGAAATAATTGACATATACCACTGAATAAGTTTAAGGTATACAGCATGATGGTTTGATTTACATATATTATAAAATGATTACCACAATAAGTTTAGTTCTCATCCATCATCTCATATAAATATAGTAAAAAGTAAATTTTTTTCCTTAGGATGAGAACTTTTAAGACCTGCTCTGTTAACAATTTTCCTATATATTATACAGCGTATATAACAATTTTCCTATATATTAAACTATCATCATCATGGTGTATGTTGCATCCCTAGTACTTATTTTTTTAAATTTTAATTTATTTTTTTATACAGCAGGTTCTTATCTATTTTATATGTATTAGTGTGTATATGTCAATCCCAATCTCCCAGTTCATCCCACCTGCCCCCGCCCAAAGACTTTCTCAAAGTTCCTCCTGAGTATTTTTCACCCTCTAACTCTCTTGTTGGTGATTCCATCTATCTTAGTGTTTTAAATTCTCCTAACTAGAAAAGTGGCAAAACTCTGTGAAGCCCTATGAAGGAATAATTTTTAAAATAGGATTTGGAATCAGGGAAACTTATGTTTGACACCCAGTTGCAGTATTTTCTAGTGCTATGACCTAAAACAAGCCACTTAACTTCACTATATCCTAGTTTCCTAATTCAGAATATGGAGATAATAATAATAACTGCCTTAAAATATGATGATAAAGATGAAATAATATATGTTTAGCACTTAGTAATCATTTAGTATTGGTATAAAGTATTGTTCTCTCTCTAAAATGTTTACAGTGCTTTCAGCAGCATTTTACCAAAAAACTTGGGGAGCCATTTCTTTTGTTGGCTTGCTTTGGGTTTTGTTTTGTTTTATGTTAATCATTTAGAGTCATTTTTTTTCCAAAACAAACTACTTTATATAGATGTATAGTCGATTTACAATGTTGTATTAGTTTCAGGTGTACAGCAAAGTGATTCAGATAGATAGATAGATTCTTTTTCAGATTCTTTTTCATTACAGGTTATTAGTGAAGCCATTTCTAATTAAAAAAATGGGACATAATTTTTCAAAGCATTCAGGTAAAAGCATGTCTACAGTAAGCTGAAGATGAATAAAGACCAAATCTCACTTTATAATTAACTGACTTGGGTAGAAGGTAGAACTACTAACCACTGCTAACTCCCCTTTTCCTTTTAGTGGTGGTGCTGCATGTCCACCAATCTAGACTACCTTTACTAGCCTCCTTTACAGTTAGTTGTGGCCATGTGACTGTGTTTCTGCCAATAGAATGTGAAAAGAAATATGAGTCTTTTGGGGTCATAACCACAAAACACTAGGTACATGCCTATCTGTTCTCTCTTCATCCTCTCCCTGGACTAGACTGTGGATGCTGCAGTGTTCTCAGTTTCAACTCTGCAGGCATGGCCAACACCCTAAGCGATCCAAAGCCACATAAGAGAAAGAACCTGGGTTCTTGAATGACCACACGGAGCACAATCTGATTCACTTACTTTGAAGCTATTGTGTGAGATACAGATTAACATTTATTGTATTTAAGTCACTTTATTTAAGGGCTTCTTGGTTACAGTAGCTTAGCTAACTAACTCTGTCCCTGTTTGCCCATATCAGTTCACTTTAAGAGCAGGAATGATCTGTCCTCTTTCCATGGCCAAATATAGAATGATGAATAATTAACACATTTCATACACATTTCCTTTAAATACAGTTTTCTCTGGAAGGTTATTGATTGAAAGGAGCTGGAACACAATGAGAGGCTACAGGAGCTGGGGGCAGGGTGGGTTCCAAAATGCAGGTATTTGTTTTAGTTGCATAAACTAGATAGAAGGCATCTGATATCTTGCTGGGAAAAATAAGGAGCCTGGCTTGGCTCATAGCTCAGGAGACTCTACCCACTTCTTTATGTGAGCAGTTTTACCCTCAGGCAGAGTAAAAATTTTCTTAAGAAGTAGTTGTGATAAGTTCAGGTTTTCTAAGAAGTGCTTAGTTGATGACACAGAGCTCTGCACAATAGAACTTGGGGAACTGGACTCTAATCTGAGAATCTGTGAGCAAGAAAAACACTTCTATTATAAAATAGCCTTAATAGGGTCCTTCCAAGTTTCTATATTGGAACAAAGTTACCACCCACTGAGCCTGCTGAAGAATTAAATCCTAGACAAATCAATTAGGAGACCTATTAAATGGAATGGTTTACTGTGATTGCTCTAGATTAGGGCCACAAACTTTTCTGTAAAGGTCCAGAGAGTAAATACTTCAGGTTTTGCAGGCAATATACATTCTCTGTTGTAACTACTCAACTTTGCCATTGTGGCCTAAAAACAGCAATAGATAACTGTTATGGGCACTGAGATTTGATTTTCACGTGTCATGAAACACTATTATTATTTTGATTTTTTTCCCAACAATTTAAAAGTGTAAAAACCATTCTTAGCTCACAGGTTATATACAAAGGGGAGACAGGCCAGATCTGGCCAACAGGACAGATTTTACTCATGGTAAAATCATGAGTTTGTTGACCCCTGATCTAGATGATAAAGATCTAGAGGACATAACTGATATTGATAACAATCTCTAAAAATAATCCAACAGCATATACAGAGTGTGATCCTTTTGCAAGAGGACTTTCAACCAGCCCATCTAGTAACTTTTAAAGTATTTGGAAATCCATTACCAAGGAGAGGGGCTTGTTCTAGATTTGAGAATTTTCTATGCCTAAGACCACATTTCTGACCTGTACATGGAGAGCACCAGCAAAAATGTCATTTAATAGCAAAGATTTTATCCAAAGTTTATAACCCTCTTCTTCAACTCACTGAGGTTGACCTGATATGCTACAGTTAGAGCAATACCTACTTATAAATGTCTGTGGTCTATAAAATATGGGTTACTGAGAACAGGATTAGAATACCTGAGAAATATTTCCCCATGTACACGTATTTACCATAATCTCGTAGGAAATCCTCATACCATCCTGCTGCTTCAAACACAAGTTAGTATTCAGAGCTTAACTCCAAAGTATATGTATAACTCTACTTCAGATATTCACACTTTAATTTTGAAGTAAACCCGGTGGCCACAAAAACACTTCAAACTCAAGAAGTCTCAAGTGAAACAATACCTTTCAAATCCTCCATCCCATAATTACTCCTATGTTTTCATCTTGATTCCTAGGATTCACACAAGACCCAAGACCAAAACTCGGACTTTTATCTATATCTCTTCCTTATCCCTTTCTAAACTGTCCTGGGTCATTTAAGGACCTTGGCTCTTTCCATGCGGTGCATCCACATTCCTTCAGGCCTTGAGGTCCTTCTCTTGCTGGGAAAACTAGAGACAATCAGAGATGGTCAATTGGTCTTTAACACCTTGGTCCAAAAATGGCACAAACTGGCCACGTGACCTCACCCAGATGCAAGGAGCCCAGGAAACGTAGTCTACCTATTTGACAAGAATAGAGACACATGGGTATAAGTGAGTGCTAGGGATTTTTACCACAACTTTTCTGTAGTGATTTTTAAAGTTTAATTGCTATTTAGCCTGTTAATGCTGCTAGTAGTTAGTGATGTCTTTCTTTATTTTTCTGCGTCTATTTTATGTATGATCAAGAATTTAGTGTAGTGTTATTTTCCTTGTCCTTCTCACCTGCCACTTTCAATGTCTGGTTTATAAATTATTATATAATCATTTTACGTAATTAACTTCTCTTGTTTTGATATTTTATCATCAATTCTTAAACTTCCCTAATCTTAAGCTCTGGATCTTGATTCATCTTCTTGTCTTCTAGATAACATCATTGGAAATTTTTTATAATTAAAGTTAAATAAGTTAAATAAATGAGCTATATATTCTCTTAACTTCTGCCTAAATAAGAACATTTGTCTGTTGTCCTTGCACATTCTCTTAATTTTTACCTATATAAGAAAATCTTTCTGCTGTATTTGCACATAAATAATGACTTAGCTGTGTATGAATTCTTGGATCAAAGTATTTTCCCTCAAAACTTCTTGAAATTTTTCCATTTTCTTCCAAATTTGTTGTTCCAGAGAAGTCTGAAACTTGCCTGATTTTTTTTTCTCCTTTGTAGATGATATTTTAATTTTTAGTTTATTTGAGAAATGTCATAATGATCCATGATATGCCTGTGTTTGGATATATTGCCATTATTTTAGCCAAAACTATATTAATCTATTCAATTTATAGACATATACCTCCATTTTGGGTCAGGTTTTATGGGATATTTTATATCCATGATTATTTATTCCATTTATTTTTCAAGTTAATTAAATTTTTTTCATTCTCAATATCTATAATTTTGACATTCACTGATTTCTTCTTAGTCATTTTCCTCTTTTTTTCCTGTCCTACATTTTTAACTCTGTCCTTTTCCGCTTTCAATGTAGATTTTAATTCTGCCATTGGTTTTTATGTTTCCTTACTTTCCTTTCTTATTTAAGAAGGTCATTTAATATTTTCATGTCTTCATGTCTATCTTTCCATGAAACAGTCACCTGTTTCCTAGAGCACCTTTTGCACAAAGGCATGTCCCTTTTGTTATTTTTTTTTTTATTTTTTATTTTTGCGGTATGCGGGCCTCTCACTGTTGTGGCCTCCCCCGTCGCGGAGCACAGGCTCCGGACGCGCAGGCTCCGGACGCGCAGGCTCAGCGGCCATGGCTCACGGGCCCAGCCGCTCCGCGGCATATGGGATCCTCCCAGACCGGGGCACGAACCTGTATCCCCTGCATCGGCAGGCGGACTCTCAACCACTTGCGCCACCAGGGAGGCCCCCCTTTTGTTATTTTTAAAAACATCATGCAAATGTTTTATAAAGCTTTCATCTTATTTGTATAGAAGTAGTATATGAAAAACAAATTCTACTTTTGGAGGTTCTGGACAGTGTTTCCCTTATCTTATACCTTGTAATTCATGTTTTTCTCTTTTCAAAAAGAGAAATATATTCGGGTCCAGTTTTTACCAATCCACAGGGAGGGTGAAATTTGCTCGTCTCCTTATTCCAGCTATTTCAATTCTAACAGCATTCCTCAAGGTCAGCAACCTTGAATTGTGTGTTGGCCAGTGGAAATGAGGATGCATCTTCTGTTTCTTAGCTGGTTCACTGACTTAGAGCCCACTGAAATTTGAAAACCCTGTTTGAACAATGTAAAAAGACACTCCTTTGCATGTACAGCTCCCTGAACTTATCACAGTATGACTAGGAATATGAAGATCATTTAATCTAGTTAATGTATTTCTACTGTTTTTCTGTGTTTTGGACTCTGCACTGTAATGTCAATGAAGGAAGAAAGAGGAATGTTGAAGCAGATGGCGAGAGGCAGGGCAGTGCAGAAACCTGGCCCACGTTGCCTAGCAATGCTTCCTGTTTCTGGTTAGAAGAGTCTCATCCCATGGAGTAAGATGGAAGCAATGGAACTGAACCCCATCTTTTCCTTTCTTCTTTGGGACAACAGATTCTGTTCTATTTCAAGGGGTTGACGTATGGCACATGGCTAAGAATGGACATTTAATGACGTTTCATCCAGATACTGTCATATGATCTTTGCTCATCTTGAACGTATGGTGCTAGCCCCAATATTTTCAGTGTATATACACAGGTCCATTCCCTGGAACTTGATAGAAGAGATATCAGGCACATTTAACCATGGTAAAATCCATTTATATTTCTGAGTAGAATTTGAAAGCATTTCATTAATACTATATCTTTAGAGCTTGAATTTCTAACCGGTGTGCTCATGTAACAAACTAAAATACAACAAGAACTTCAAATCTAGCAGACTTTCTATTATATCTTAGCTGCCATAAATTAATGAGGAATCATACTGTAGGGCAGCAGAAAATAATTCTAATGATAGAAGGAACTTTTGCCCTCACAGAACCAGTGACTTTGCTGTACTCGACAACTATTATCATTTGGGAAAATATCAATGGACATGAATAGCCAGTTCCTGACAATGCATTATAATGACCTCATTATTAAAGATGCTTACGTTTTACGACATCAGAGAAAAGAGACATCTCAATCTCCAGAGTTTTCCAAAGTAGTTGCTAAACATCTCTTACTATAAACTCTTTCAACTATACTGGCGTACCAAACGTTTTTAACTATTGCTGGATGTTAGGCCAAAGTGGTAGTGTGCTCAGGAAACAAACAAAAACTAAAAATCAAACCAGCATTCAGTTTTGATGTAAGACACCCCAAGATCTTAATGAACAGGGGTTCTTAAAAGAAAGTCATGCAGTTCCCAAAACCATATTCCTTTTCATGGCCGTATGCCAGGATCTCACATATTAGAGACACTGTACTTCAATAACTATAAAGAGAAATGCCACCTTTCCCTCCCCATCCTTGCTTAGTGCTGCAGGACAGTGTTAACACAAGCTTTTACATACAATTTTAGGAGCTTTTACATACAAAATTCCAACCTCCAACCCTAACACAGATCAAGGTAATAGATCCTGCTTAAGGTCTTCAAAAATAATGCTAATGGAAGCAGAGCAGTATACTATTTTCTACCTAAGAAAATCTGAGTGTTGTGTGTCTTCTTTTTAAAGCATCGTAATAGGAAAATCATGAGAAGAACTTAGTGCAAGAATGGAGAAATTGGGTGAAAGGAAAAAGAAAACAAACTGGTCTTTGAAAGGACAAGGGCTGAGGAATTGATGAGTTATATTTGTGAGACAGTAAGCGATTGATTTTGGCACCCTTTAAGAGCTTGTCTACATCATACAGACAACAGTGAACTAGGAGAAAAGGATGGGAGCCTTGATCAAAATTCAAGTATCATCCTAGGATCCTACTGAGTGAATCTTTAAGGAGAGCATACTACTTCACTCTGCTACATCAACAGTGCACATAACAGGGTATCTATCTAAACCTTCTTCCAGGTATCATTTAGCAGATTTTGTTAGCAAGTGAAAAACTTCCTCAGGTTTTAGAATCTGTGTCAGGACATGCCCTCATTTGTATTAGCTTAGAGTTCTCTCTAGGACTATTACTTATGAACAGAAGTTTTTCCCTATACTGCATATTTTTATTTTATTCAATTTCCTTTCATAAGTATTATATCAAAGTTTTAAAGATTAGTTGTGTACTTATAAATATTAGGTTGGCCCAGAAGTTCATTTGGTTTTAAGTGAAAATAAAAGATACAGTTTTCAGGGCTTCCATGGTGGCGCAGTGGTTGAGAGTCCGCCTGCCGATGCAGGGGACACGGGTTCGTGCCCCTATCCCAGAAGATCCCACATGCCGCGGAGCGGCTGGGCCCGCGAGCCATGGCCGTGGAGCCTGTGTGTCCGGAGCCTGTGCTCCGCAACGGGAGAGGCCACAGCAGTGAGAGGCCCGCGTACAGCAAAAAAAAAAAAAAAAAAGATACAGTTTTCATTTTCACCAAGAACTTTATTGAACAATGTATTCACTAACTGAATGAACTTTTTGGCCAATCCAATAGCATAATTAAAATATTTAAAAGTTTATTTTCCTATAAAGTTAAGACTCTGTGCAATTAATTATGAGATGGGGGTGAAATCACCTTTGTTTAGAAAAGGTAAAACCCAGCAACCCTCTAAGGAAAATTCTATAAGCTTTCCCTTTTCTCATTCTAGGAATAGCTAATGATAGAGTGTATTCTCTGTCTTTTCCCCCGAGACCCTTTTATATCAGCTACATTTACAGTGTCCTGTGTTCATTGTTAACAGCTTTTCAAGACCTACAAGGTGATGTTGAATATTACACACTTTTTTGGAGTTCTGCTACCGCCAATGAATCTCGAAAACTCCTCCCAGATGTAAACTCTCATGTCATTGGCCACTTAAATCCAAACACAGAGTATCGGATTTTTATCTCTGTTTTCAACGGAGTTGCCAGCATCAACAGTGAAGTGCTGCATGCAACCACTTGCGACGGCGGTGAGTCCAGATTTCAAGGGATGCTCGGCTTCCGAGATGCGAATGCAATTGATTGTTTCTCGCTGAGGCTGAGATCAGTCATCCTTCCATTATAAAATTTCCGGTGTTGCAGGGAAGGGGGTCGGAGCTAAAATGCTTAAGTGCTGGCTGTCGTCAAGTGGCAGATCAATAAGTGGTCCCGTGGAGACAGCGACACACGGCTCCAATCATGGGATATTAGCCCAGTTTGTTCCTGTTCTTTTCAGTGTATGCTTAGTTGGAAGGTGAGTTCACATCAATACATGGTGACATTTAGAAACATTTTTTTTAAGAATTGCTCTCAGAAGCAAGATGCTATTCACGACGACAGCCAAGCACAGTGAGGGCCCTCCCTGAGTCACCAGAAATGGTAGGTGGAAGTTCAGCCACTGAGAAAAACTCCCTGTGACTCATTTCTAAGCCAGTTAGCAAGGGGGAGGAAACAAGGGAAGCAACTTGTGAATCTGAAATGTGTTTGGAATGGTCTTTCTAATCTTTTTGGTTTCTAAAGTCTCATGATAAACATTATAATATCATTACCTCCAAGCCGGCGTTCCAGGTCATTAACGGAGCACTTTAAGTGTGGAACCCATTCCCCTTCGTGGTGCCAAAGGTTGACACCTTTTGTTTATAAAATAGAATGGATCACAAGGACAATTTTTCAACTAGTTAAGATGGGCTCTTATGATAAAAATAGGTCTTTGCATAGTTATTTCTGACATGCTTGAATAATTGTATAATTTAACGCCAAGCAAGATTTTTTTTCTAATGTTAGATTTCATCATTACCTATGGTAATCAACATTCCACATCATTTACATAATGACAATATTGCATTATTGCTTCATATTGCTTGAGTTACAAGCTAGTAACATCAAATGATTTTTCACGTTCCACCAGCCTCGATATATTTGAGTTATATTTTTTTTGCTTAAGGAGCAAATTTTCTTTCTTTCTTTTTTTTTTTTCTTCCTTGAGAGGTTTGGAGAAGTGCAGGAATGGGAAAAAAGACAAATAATAGATATGTGTTAGTGGTGCAGATGGGTGAATAATTTATCATCATATCCCACTGGTCACATAGTATTGAAGATTAGCACTACGCTGGTGGTATAAAGCATTTACCACCAATTCTCATGGTTTCTAACTGAGAGTATAATAAGCCAATTTACAGAGGACTACAGACTGTGATAACTTCATCAGAGGAAAGCAGATAAGCAACAAACCCTTCACTCAACCTAAATACTAATCGGCATTTAGTTTAACAAGTGCTTTTTCAGAGGCAGCTGGAGTTTATTCAGTTTCTTCCTTTAATTCCAGAGCCTCAGGGCATGCTTCCTCCAGAGGTTGTCATCATCAACAGTACAGCTGTACGTGTCATCTGGACAGCTCCTTCAAACCCAAATGGTGTTGTCACTGAATATTCTGTCTATGTAAATAATCAGCTCTACAAGACTGGAATAAATGTGCCTGGGTCTTTCATTCTGAGAGACCTGTCTCCCTTAATGATCTATGACATTCAGGTTAGAACATTGTTTTTTTGAAGGTTAAACTTATGGGTGTGTTAAATAAAACATGCTGGGTTATGTCTCTTAGTGGATACCTTCCATCTTGGTTACACATGATTTATTTGGTGGGGAAGGGGAGAGAAAAGAGGGAAATTGATCTGGATTACATCTGTTTGCTGCGGGCAAACACACGAGTCACTGGAGAGGGGATAATGGGACTGTGGAAAGTGATGGTGATGAGGATGGTGATGATATTGTCACTGGCAAAAGGAAGCAAATCATGTGTTTGCAGTCAGTCTTGCCAAGCAGCTTGCCTTTTTCTTGGTTCTTTTACTGATAACAAAACCAGAATTAGCCTGTAACTGTGGAGATATTCTTTCTACTCCTATTTCTGCTACTTATTAAATGTAACAACTTTAGGGAAGTTATGCAACCTCTCTTGGTGTTGATTGTCTGTTTTGTAAGAGCAAAGGACTAGATGACTTAAAACATTCTATCCCCCTCTAGCACTCTGTGATTCTGAACCCAACACCAATAACAAAAATAAATGAATATATGGCAGATGACAAATATTAAAAGATTTTGTCTGAGGATGAAAGAAATATATCTGTTCAGCCTTCAACAAATGTTCAATGATCCTCACCTATATGAAAGCAATTGTACTTTAGTTTTTTGCCCTTGGGCCTCTTTGAGAATCTGTTGAAGTCAGTGCACACTGCCCTAGAAAAATTTGTATATTTTGATGTTTATATGACAAAAGTTAACATACAATTTCAGAGAGTGCATTGACCATTTGAGAGCCAACTCCTAGATCTCTTTGAGATCTACTGATCTTAAAAGTAGAAAAAAATATAAAGAATATTAAGGCATATAAAACAAGGAACTTACCTTCAAGGAATTGGAAATCTTGTCAGAGCACTAGGATATAAAAGATAACAAGGCCAAATGCAAAAATTAATGATAAAAACAGAATTTTTCAGAAGCTCAAAGTTTAGAGAGAAGGGTTGCCATTTGGTAAAATTTTAACTAAACTATGTTCCTTCTAGAATCTATAAGAGCTTTTAAAATATTTTTCAGAAGATATTAAGTGTGGAAGTTGTATTTGACCACAGAAAACTTCACTGGCTCTGTTCATTAAGTGAACATTTTCCCAGCCCCTTCTTTCCCACATATTTGAAGGTGAAACATACGTAATCATCTGGCTACAACCAATGCATTAGCCTCTCCACTACTAGGCCTAGCTTCCTAAGAAAATGACATAAAAAGAGATTTCATAAAAGAAGAAATGTACATTGATTATTTTTCATTGTGTTCCATGATTCCCATCTACCCACCTGAGTTACCTTAGCCTGGACCAGTGGACTGATATTTTTCTTCATGACTCTTAGAGTGAATCTATATATATGTGTAGCTCATCACATTATAAAATGAAAATCACATTCAAAATAAATAGAAATATAACTTTATGAACAAGGTTAGCATAGGAAGGTGATGAAGGATTTGCTGTATTTTCCTCTTTGGGACGCTGGCGGAGAAAGCCAACAGAGCCCTTGAAAGGCAGCTTATTCATTTGCTTTATAGGACTCAAAATACATCCTGGGGGTGAGATCCCTGGATGCTGTGCATGCATATCCAGCATCAGCCTTCCAACCATAGAGCAAGAGTTGACATGTAAGCATTCCAGGCATGTTCTACTCTGACAGGCTTCACTCAGACATATTGGTTTGAGTCACTAATGGCCTGAGGAGAGTGCATTTTGATCCAGTTTGGGACATGGAAACAGATGAGGAGACGAAAGACCAAATTAGAATCTAACACTTAAACTTTGTTATAAGATGTTCTTATCCTTCATAACTGTATTTTTATGAAGCTTTTCACCGTCCAGAAATGCTGCACTTGAAATAGTTGTTGCATTACTGGGAATTTGAATATCAAATTTCAAAGATTTTTATTTCTGATGTCAAGGATGATTTGGCTCCATTTAAAATATGCACTTAACTGATATGCCTAATACTTTAAAACTAAGATTCTCTATACTAACCCCCTCTGTAAAGTAGCCACTGATTTTAAAGCAGACATGTAGATGCACCAAAGCATCTGCTTTTTTGAATGAATCATTTTACATATCCCTTTTTAAAGGGAATAAGCATTTCCATTTTTAATTCAATTTTATCTCTTTTTATGCCCCAAAGGTGGAGACTTGGAATATTGCATTATCAAGGAAGTGAAACTATTGACACATTTCTCTAAAGTCAAAGTAAAAGCTTTCTGGAGAATTATTTAAATACACTTAAGTTTAGAACTTAAAGCTATGGTTATTATTTAGATAAGACAGTAGGGTACAGTAAAGCCTGAATCAGATATTTCATATCTTATCAGCTTCATCATATTCCCTGATTTCTCTGACCCCTCCATTTACAAACTTCTGAACGTGGAGTTGTAAAGTTTCAATAAAATTATCTGTGCAAGTACCCATCATAATATTTGGCATATAAAAGATTCAGTTGAGTTGATTTTGAGTTATCTCACTATGCATCATATAGTCAAATATTTCCCAATATGCATGAAGTTTTATTGTCCTTAATTCTATTATAGCAAGCATATTTTAAGTTCATCTGCCTGTAATTTGTTTGAGGTTTCATTGGACATATTCAGAGTAAACAGCCTTGACAGTGTTTAAATATCTACTAAGTATTAGCTCAAAATGCTATGTGGCATAAATAAATCACACAAAAGCATTATAAAAACTCCCATTTAGGTGCAAACTACCCCATGAACAAAGCGACGTAGCTACTAAATATAACACATAGCACATTTGTCTTTCCTCAAATGCCAGTTGAAATTCAGAGAACTGTGTTGCTTTAAAGGCTCAGGATTAGTGTTTAAGATTCATCAGTATCTAGTATCCTCCATTTATGTATTAAATGCTGAAAGTAAATTAGCATTGGAAAAAGTTCAGTTCCTCTTTGGTTTAGACTTTACTGGAGAGCAGAAGGGTGTCGCTTTGTAGATTGTCCACGAGCGACCTCCTGTATGTTCATCTGTCTCTCCCCCCTCTTGTCGAATATGTTCCTTCTGTGTTACTCATGCTTGATGAACCTGATTTCTAATCTTTAGTTATTCCACCCTCCTCGGTTTTTATTCAGATTAGGTGGCAGAATTAAAGGGTGAGTGATGAGTTTCTGCTGTGATTAAGGTAAAAATACAATTGCAGCTGGAACAAATGGATATAAAATAGCTCAGCCATATTGGAAAGCTTCCCTAGACCTCATTTTTCTTCCATTAGACATTAGCATTGAGGCTATTTGCTATAAAGTGTCAAGACTTCCAGAAGATATCATCATTACCCTCTCTTGTTATAGATCCAGAGAGCAGTATGCAGTGATAACATATTATGCTTGCCAACTGTCACCTAAACATCCTCCCTTCCTTAACTGTGCTCCAAATAGATGAATATGTCTGTCTCTTTCTGAAGGGTTGGAACCAGAAACTAAACATCACCATTTGAATCACTAGATCAATTGTTCTGAGCTCATTTCTGTGCTTTATTTTGACCTTTCCCACCAGACTCAATTAACATAAAAAAATAAGATTGATTATACCCTAAGATGCTGTAGAGAACTATAAGAGACTCCTTTGAAATGAGGGGGGGTGAGGTTCAGTCCATCGGCAATCTGTATTTTGAAAGTATTTGCAATAATTCTTTTCTAAACTAACATTTGCAGGTTGAAGTCTGCACAAAATATGCCTGTGTGAAAAGCAATGGAACCCAAATCACCACCATGGAAGATAGTCCAAGTGATATACCAGCTCCCACAATTCATGGCATCACTTCAAGGTACAAATTTTTTTTCAATTAAACTAAAGAACTGATCATAAACAATGAAAATAAAAATCAAAGGTATCATCCCAGCCATGACAATCTCATTTAGTAGATTACTATAAATATGTGTGTAAATCAAATGTTTGATATTATTAGGTATTGATCTTCAATAGACACGTCCCCTAACATTTAAGCTTTGATATCCCTGATTGCCCAGCTTCACTTCCTTTTACTCAGTAATTGTGAACAAATGCTGAAGTGCATGGAAAAGTTGTCCTTCAGTAAATCCTTTCGTGAGGCAAATAATACAACTTTAACTAGAATGACTACCTTCTAACTTAATCTCTTTGAAAAAATTAGAATTAGAGATATCAGATTCCCCTAAAGCTAGAAACATCTGTAAAATAATTACGGGAGATAAATTATTGGATAACTGTTACCAATTTTATCAGATTCTTCATAGAATCCCTTTATTTTTCTGTATACTTTTGTTGCTGAGCAGTGATCAAAGTTTGAAAGTGAGCCTCTTTTCAACTCAAAATAGCAATAAGAAGAAAAAGATTTAACATCAAGTTTCCCAAACCAAAAGTGATATTGTTTTCATCTCTCTGTATCAAGTCAAGGCTAGAGAAAGAAACCTGAGTATTCCCACATCATACTTTTGCCCCAACCAAATGAATCACCTTTCATCTACACACACATACACACATACACACACCCCATGTACACACATGCACACTGGCTAAAATGTACACACATGCACACTGGCTAAAATAATCAACCTGTTATAAAATATTTCAATTCTGAAGGATTCCTTTATGACGTATTGAAATTTCTAGGTCTTTTTTGTTAATCAGTTCAAAAGTATCTGTACTGATTTGGGGAACTAGTGATTAAAATAATTAGAAAAACTCAAGTAATTGTATTCTTAGATGTTCGGAGCAAAAGTCATATCTTGTTTTCTTGAGTACATCTATAAAACACATGATGATATCTATCTAATGTAGGATATGTTAATTAATTGATAATTCCCTCAGCAGATTTTGCCCACCTATCCACAGGATTGCCTACCTTGTAGGGGGAAAATGGTCAAGTTTAAGGGATACCAAAAAGCTTTATTTATTTTTTCAGCAAACACACTTGTGGGTATAATACTATAAGAAGTGAAAGTAATACAAAGAAATATAAGACATGGTTCTAAATTTTCACAGTTCCAGTCTACTGTGGGAGACACTGCCCTAAACAAATATTTATAGAACAGTGTGAGAAACACTGCAACAGAAGCTTATAATATGCAAGAAGTGCATAAAAAAACCCCAAGCTCTACCCATGATTATCAGTGAAGGCATCATGAAAGATGTGACATTTGAGTTCATTCTTAAAGAACTCAAGGAAGATGTATAGGTAGGTGGGTGGATGTTGTCACATTTCTTGCCTGTTAGCATCCCTATGACTCAAGCTCAGGTGAATGGCATAAGGGAATATGTCTTAGATTACATATTTACATGTAGCTAAAAATAATATGCAAGCTTTTTTAGAAATTGAGCAAATACCCATATGTTTCTCTGCCTCTAAGATATTTTTTTAAGAAGATGCTTGCAGATGATAACAGAAAAAATATTTTTTAGTTGTGGTTAAAGACTGCTTATCCCCAAATATAGTAAGTTGGTGGCAAAAACATTAAAAAGGGTATACAACAAGAGCAAGGAAGATAACCAAGCAGATGACAATAACAGAAGAGAGATTTTCACACAACTTTTGAAAGCGGTATTTGGCAGGGAGAGACAAATGACTTTGTACAGTGGCGAAATTTACAACCAAAGTGTTGGTTGGCAGAGGGAGATAATGACACAAAACAAACCAATTTGCTCTGCCAAGAACCTCAATGGCTGAGCACTTAACAAGCTTTCAGAATTGTGAAGAAGAGGAAGATGGGGTAAAGTTCAAAGCTGAAAGTTTACAGAAGAGTGGTCGGGACCTGTAATTAGTCAGGGTTCTCCAGAGAAACAAAACCAGACGTGAAAACTCAGGAAAGCTGGGGGTGTAGTCCCAGTCTGGATCCAAAGTTTTGAGAATTAGAGGTGCCAATGGTGTAAATCCCAGTCCAAGTCTGAGAGTGAGAGAAGACTGATTAGGTCAGGTAGTCAGGCAGAGAGAGGAAACTCTCCCTTCCTTCACCTTTTCATTCCATTCAGACCCTCAACTGATTGGGTGATATGCCCACCTACATTATGGAGAGCAATCTGCTTTACTGAGTCCACAGATTCAAATGCTAATCTCATCAGAAACAACCTGCAGATACACCCAGAAATTATGTTTAGCCAAATGTCTGGGCACCTTGTGGCCCAGTCAAGTTAACACATAAAATTAGCCATTACAGAATGCAAGGTTGCCTACCTCTGTATCATTCATCCATGTGTCTACTTCTCTTCTTCCATGTGGCATATTCCATCACCAGGAGATTAGAAGTTTTTTCTCAAGAAACTGAACAGAGGTATTTAGGAATTAGGGCTACTAGGCACAGTGGAAATCTGGGATGAGGGGCAAAGGTAAAAATCATTTTAAAGTGGTAGACTACAATTAGAATGATGGCACCTCAGTGGCTTTCCCCAGCTCTGTTTTTAGAAACAAATATCTAGTCATAAATGTTTCCACACAGGAAGGGCATTCTTCTCTGGAAAAGTTTGAATGACTCCAAATAAAATACTTCCGGGAACTAGCAGATAGGGATCACCTAACAGAAAAGGTAGCTAACCACCTGGTCACACAGTAGTAAAGTACATCAGTCAACAAACCTCACTCATATACAATATAAAGCTTCTAGTCATCTTTTTTTAATCTCAAAGATGAAAAGAAACAAAATTAAAACAGAGGAATAATTCAATAGACACAGGGACAATGCAGGATGAGGAAAAAATCCATAACAATCTTAGAGGATAAAAAGACATCCTCTATCTATAAAACAACACCAAAAAATCCTACTTGGAAAAAAGAAAGTAAAACTGGATGTGAGGGGTGGGGGGGAGTACCTCATGGAAATTAAAAGTGTGAGAGCTGAATTGGAAATTTAAGGTAAAGTCTCTGAAAGTGCAATAAAAAGCAAATATGTTAATACAAATGAAATTTTTAAGAAAAAGTTTTAAAATCCAGGAAATCAAATATTTGGATAATAAGAGTTCCAGAAAGAGAGAACAGAGGAAAAAGAAGGGGGAAAATAATCAAAGAAAAATGACAAGAAAATATGCCCCCCCACCAAAAAAAGGAAAAGACAATATCCCAGAACCAAAGATACCAGTATGTAGATTAAAAGCTACTATAGATACTAGCACAGTGATTGAAATAAGAGCCAATAAAGGGATATCATCAGGAAATTTCAAAATACCAGGTTAAAAAAAGCACATCCAAAAAACTTCTAGGAGGAAAAGACAGATAGTGTACATACTGCATTGGGAATTTGAATGGCATTATCAGACTATAAACAGCAACATTCATTGCTAAGAAAACAATGAAACAGTGTCTTAAAATTCTGAATTAAAAAAAGAACATTTCGTCTTATCAGTTCCATCAGATATCAACTGATATTGTTTTGGATTAGCAGAGAGGCAACTTAAGACAGGTGAATAGAAAAAAATATAGATTCTGTAAAAACTGACAAGGGTGTGAAGAGACCTGCCTAGTTTTAACAATGAATTAAACTTCCAAAAAGATTCTGGGTTTGCTAAATTTGTTTACTTTTTAATTGTCTAAATTTTTTTATTTTGTTTTTTAATTTACATATAGTAAAATACACTCTTTTTTGCTTCACAGTTTTACAAGTTTTGACAAGTACATATGAACTTGTCAAACATATGCACACCAGTACAATTAAGATATAACACTGTTCCATTATGTCAGAATATTTCTTCACACTGGCCCCTTTATAGCCACTTCCTTCCTCCTCCACCCTCCTCCAAACTGAGCAAACACTGCTCTGTTCTGTATAATTTTGCCTGTTCCATGTTGTCATATAAGTGGAATTATACAGTATGTAGCCATTTAAGCCTGGCTCCTTTCACTCCGCATAATGCATTTAAGATTCATCCATGTTATTGCACATATTAATAGTTTGGTAATTTTTGTTACTGAATAGTATTCCATTGTATGAATATACCACAGTTTGTGTACCACTTGGGTAGTTTCCAGTTCTTGGTGACTATGAATAAAGTTGTTATAAACGTTATGTATATAACGTGAACATAGATTCTCATTTCACGTGGGTAGGTAACTAAGAGTTGGATTGCGGAATCATAGGATGAGTTTATATTTTACTTACTTTATAAGAAACTGCCAGGAAAGGTGAGGAATGGGATGAATTGGGAGATTGGGATTGACATATATACACTATTGATCCTACGTATAAAATAGATAACTAATGAGACCCTATTGTATAGCACAGTGAGCTCTACTAAATGCTCAGTGGTGACCTAAACGGGAAGGAAATCCAAAAAGAGGGGGCATAGGTATACTTATAGCTGATTCACTTTGCTGTACAGTAGTAACTAACACAACATTGTAAAGCAATTATATTCCAATAAAAATTAATTTTAAAAAAAGAAACTGCCAAACCAATTTCCAAAGTGACTGTAACATCTTGCATTCCTACTAGCATTGTATGAGAATTCCAGTTGCTTCTCATCTTTGCTAGAACTTGATATTCTGCAAGAATTTTTCCTCTCTCTCTCTCTCTCTCTCTCTAGCTATTTTAATAGATGTTTAGTGGTGTGTCATTATGGTTTTAATTTACATTTATTTCCATGATGATTAATGATATTGATCATCTTTGCAAATGCTTTTTCGGCATTTGTTTTCTCCTTTGATGAAGTGCTTTTTCAAATATTTTATTAATTTTTTACTTGTGTTTGTTGCTTTCTTATTGTTGAGTTCATATTTTTTTTTTTTTTTTTTTTTTTTTGCGGTATGCGGGCCTCTCACTGCTGTGGCCTCTCCCGCTGCGGAGCACAGGCTCCGGACGCGCAGGCTCAGCAGCCATGGCTCACGGGCCCAGCCGCTCCGCGGCATATGGGATCCTCCCAGACCGGGGCACGAACCCGTATCCCCTGCATCGGCAGGCGGACTCTCAACCACCGCGCCACCAGGGAGGCCCCTTGAGTTCATATTTTTAAAGTATATTTTGGATTTGAATTTTTTTGTCAGATATATGATTTGCAAATATTTTCCTCTCATTTATGGCTTGTCTTTTCATTCTCTTAATTGTTTTTATTTAGAGCAAAATTTTAAATTTCAATAAAGTTCAGTTTATCACTTTTTTCACTCATGGACTGTGCATTTGGTGTTGTATCTAAGAAATCCTTACCTGAGTCAAGTCACAAATATTTCCTCTTATTTTTTCTACTAGAAGTTTCTTATGTTTACATTTTGAATTTATGTCTGTGATTCATTTTATGTTAATTTTTCTATAAACTGAGGTGTGGGTCAAGGTTAACATCTTTGCATAGGGATATCCAATTTTTCCAACACAATTTGTTGGAAAGACTATATCTTCTCCTTTGAACTGCTTTTAGACCTTTGTCAAAATCAATTTAACACATTTTATAAGTCATTTTTTTATAGGTCATTTTTGAACTCTCTATTCTGTTCAGTTTATCAATGTGCATATTCATTTACCAGTATCATGCAATCTTAATTACTGTAGCTTTACAGTAAGTTGTAAAATCATGTATTATGAGTTCTCCAACTTTAAGCTTTTTAAAAACTTTTTCTGACCTTTCTCATTACTTTGCTTTTCCATATAAATTTTAGAATCAGCTTGTCAATATCTATAAAATCCTTCTGTCATTTTGATTAGGAGTGCATTTAACCTATAGTTCAATACAGGGAGAATTGACACCTTAACAATACCACATCTTCCAATTCATAAATACAGCATATTGCTCATTTATTTGCATCCTCTTTCATTTATTTCATCAGTGTTTTGTAGAATTCAGTGTTCAGATCCTACACATATTTCATTAGATTTATACCTACTATTTATTTTGGGGAGTACTACTCTTAATGGTTCTTTAAAAACATTGAAATCCAATTGTTTATCGCTAGGGTGTAGAAACACAATTTTTGTATAATGACCTTGTATGCAGCAACCTTATGCTAAACTCATTATGAGTTTTAGGATCTTTTAGGAGCTTTTTTGTAGATTCCCTGGGTCTCCTAGATCCTCTGCAAAAAGAAACAATTTATTTCTTCCTTTGCAAACTGTGTGTCTTTTACTTCTTTTTCCTGCCTTATTGCCTTGGCTCATTCAATGAGGCAGATACCCTTGGCTTGTTCCTATTCTTTTACCATTACATGTGATGTTACCTATGAATTTTTTAGAGATACCTTTTATTGGGTTGAAGTCTTCTCTTTTATTTCTAGTTGCTGAGAGTTTTTATCATAAATGGATATTGAATTTTGTTAAATGCCTTTTTTGCATATAATTTGTTAATATGGTTAATTATATAGATTGATTTTCAAATAATTAACTAGTCTGTGTTATCTGGATAAACCCCACTTGGTTGTGATGTATTTTCCTTTTTATACATGCAATTTGCTGTTATCTTATTGAGGATGTTTATGACTATCCTCATAAAATATATTGAATGGTTTTTATTTCTTGTAATGTCTGCCTGGTTTTGGTAACATGGTAATTCTGGCCCCATAAAATAAGTTGGAAAATATTCCCTCCTCTGCTATTTTCTGGAAGAGACTGTGTGAAAAGGTATTTATTTCTTAAATGTTGGTAGAATTCACCAATGAAACTCACCTTTGCCTAGAGTTTTCCTTGTTGAAAGGTATTTTACTCAGAATTTAATTTCCTTAATAGTGTAGGATGATTCAAGGTATCTATTTCTTCTTGAGTGAGATCTGTAATCTTGTGATTGCAAAGAATTGGTTAATTTCACCAAATTTATGGGCAGAAAGTTGTAATGTTTGTAGAGTCTGGATTTATTTGCATTCTTTCATTTCTGATAACTAATAAGTGTCTTCTCTCTTTCATAGTCAATCAGTCTAGAGTTTTATCAATTTTGTGGATCTTTTCAAAGAACCATCTTTTGGTTTTATTGCTTTTTCTCTATTGTTTTATGTTTTCCATTTCATTGATTTCTGCTCTTTATTGATTTTTTTCTTCTTCTTGCTTTGGATTTATCTTACTCTTCTTTTCCAGTTTCTTAGAGAGGAAAGCTTACATTATTGATTTGAGATCTTTCTTCTTTTTGACTAGAACCATATAAAGTTATGAGCTTTCCTCTAAGCCCTGCTTCAGGTGAATCTCAGAAAGTTTGAAATGTTGCATTTTCTTTCATTTAGTTCAAAATACTTTTTAATTTTCTTAATACTTCTGCTTTGACTCATGAATTATTTTAGAAGTGGTTTGCTTAATTCCCAAATATTTGGAGGTTTTTCAGATAAGTTGTGAATGTGAATTTCTAGTACCATTCTGTTATGATCTGAAACATGGTTTTATGATTTTCAGTTCTTTCACATTAGTTAAGGTTTATTTTATGGCCTATAATATGATCTATCATGGTGAATATTCTATGTGTACTCGAGGAGAATGTGTGTTCTGCTGTTGTTAGAGCATTTTATAAATGTCAATTAGGTCGAGTTGAGTGATAGTGACGTTCAGGTCATCTATACACTTAATGATTTCCTGCCTGGTTGTTCTATCAATTATTGTGAGAGGCATGTTGAAATCTCCAAATATAACTGTGGGCTTATCTATTTCTTTTTTAGAACTATCAGTTTTTGCCCCATGTATTTTGTTGCTTTCTTATGAGGTGCATATATATTTCAGATTGTTGTGTCTTGGTAAATTGATCCTTTTATCATTGTGTAATATTCCTTTTTCTTCCTGATAATTTTCTTGTCATCATGTATATTGTGTCTAATACTAATACAGCCACTCCAGCTTTCTTTGGATTAGTGTAATTTTGAGTGATTTGGGACTGTATCCTGAATATTTTAAATATCAGGGTGTGATTTGAGTCCTGTTAAAATCCTCTGAAGAAGGTTGGAGTTTTTGTTTGTTTCAACAGGCAATCAACTGGTTAGCTTCAGACTGAAAATTCTGTCTTGGCTTATGTGGTCAGTGGCTGTAACATTAGTTCATCTTTCAAAAGCTTTGCTGTGTTGCTTTATATCTGCCTCATGCATGCACCTCTCAGTGGCTAATCTGGTATTTAGATGGGGGATTATGTAATGGTTCAGATCTCAAAGTCTTTGCTACAATGCTCAGATTTCCTTTGCCTGTGAGGCAACCATGCATGTGCAGCTTGGAGTTGAGTTAGAACTTGTATTGGTTCATGTATAGAATTAGTAGACTGCCTACCTTTCTCTTCTCTGAGATTTCCCCCATGTTTTTCACATCACTTGGACTTCCTTTCCCAAATTTTTGGCTAGAAAGACATGGTTTCTCTTGTAATTTTAGCCACCCAATATACCTCACAGTTCACATAAATGAGGTTGTTTGGGGGACAGTGAGATTAGAGAGAAAATAGAGGAAAAAATAAATGAGATTTTGGACCACAGGGGTGCTTCCCGTGATTCCTCTGGTCAGACAGCTTGTTTTTTCTCAGGATTTTAGATTCTCATTTGGCCAGGACTGCCATCATGCAGCTCCTTGGCTGGAATCATCCTCAGAGCAGGAAAAAAGAGAGGAAAAAGAGGAAATAAAACGAAACAGGAATACCCATCATACCCTTTGGCTTACAAGGCCTTCTTGTACTCTGGCCAGAAAGATTGGGTTCCTCGCATAGATTTTGCTTGCCCAGTGCTCGGTTCCACACTGGGGCTGCTCTTGGGTTAAAGATGGGAGACAAACAAAGGGGGGAAACGATGGGAAATGCATCCTGTAATGTTTCCTCTTTAAGTTTTGGCTCCCCTCCCGATCTGCCTCTATTGTTAACTTTTCAGAGTCCTTGAGTGGTTGCTTTTTGTAATTAGAGCAGACTTTTTAGCAGTAATCAGTGGGAGAGAGAGGCTATAACTGGCTTTCTCCATGTTGACCAGCACAGAAAGTACGAACCCCTCCATATTTTTCTTTATTCCAATGCCTTTGACAACTTTATTTCCTTTTTTTTTTTCTTTTTGGTCAAAGATATAGCAAAAAAACTGATGGAAATCATTCACAACCAAATATTGGCATGTACAATCTTTCCTTTCTTAAATTGATCTATTGTAGCACGGCAACATTTTCCAAAGGCAAGACTCTAATGAGCAAATATAGGCGCCAAGCCATTAATCAAAATTACACCAACAGCAAAGCAGTTAGCCTCCTGTGTGCATGTCATTGTTTGTGTAATTTCATTATACTTCTGGCAGTGTATACTTGTTAGTTGTGTTTCTATTTTGGTTTAAGAAAATCTCTTTTATATTAGCAACATGCAAAATCAAATGTGAAATCCTTCCAGATAAATGTCAGTAGACAGGGTTTGCTTCTATAGCATTTAGAATATTTTGGTTTCTAATAAGACACATATTTCTTAGACTCTTTGTTTATTTTTGGTAAAAAGCAGTCATCAGCAAATTTTAACTTTTACATATTTTCGTAACATATACCAATAGCTTACCAGCCTGTTTGATTATAAGCATGGAGCATGTCATTTTCATCTTTGGCCTTAACCTATACCTTGCTTTTGACTACAACATCTTTAGTACAAGCACTTACACATGTTTCTCCCATTATATATAAACCAAAGATGCCATAGCACACAAAGGTATTTAGAAAGATCAGGTAAAACCTTCTAGTTTTATAAGCTACTCCTCCAGAAACAAACTCCGTTTCTACATCACATTTTCCATACTTGTCATATTATCATCAGCTGCTTCTATATCCCCAAAGAATGCTAACAACTGATCGATAACCCAGACATGTCTGGCCGTGGCCTACACGTGCCCTGGGTAGTTCATTTATTTGCCTTGGTGGATTTGCTAGAGTAGAATTTAATCAATGGCTAATTCATTAATTCTGGTCCTTGAGAATGTAGAGACTGCACTGGATGAAGATAGCTAGCTGGCTCTGGCTTTGACTGAAATATGACAAACACTGCAACTGACAGCTTTACTGGGTACTGGGCTGCCTCTGAAGTTCACTTATTTATTCTCCATAAATGGATAAGCTAAGAAAAGAACATAAACAAGGAAGAGTTTTTATTACATGACTGGACTGCTATTCCAAGATGCATGATTTCCAGGCATGAAGCTCAAGGGAAAGCAGAAAGAGAGAACACAGATCATGTGTCTCATTGCCTTTAATGGGATCCATGGCAGTTTTTACAGTTCCAAATCAGTTTGGGGCTGTATTATTGATGAGAAGGCTGAGGCATAATGTCTTTGTAGCATTCACAAATAATTGTTTAAAAATTTGCCTCAAGCTCCTGAATGACATAAATGATATTTTTACACACCAGCTTCCTTATGATAGCAGCACAGGGTCTGTGTCTCTAAATGAAGGTTAAACCACTATCTTCATTTAGAAATCCCCCTAGCTTTTCAAAGTACCTAGCTGGGGGTTGAGGATGGCATGACAGGTCATAGCTTGTGGAAAAAGAACTTTCTCCTTTTTGCCTCACCAAATTTGGGTGAAACTTTGAGGCCTCTATATTTTTATACTATGACATTGGATATCAGGAAATCTCTTCTATCATTATTTTCCCTCCCTGATTTTTTTCAGTGACTGATAACTTGAATACTGAAGTAATAATTTTACAATTAAAAACATTTTTTGAGCCATGTTTTTATTTTTTTAAATGGGGAGTGTGCTGGGCTGTAGATGTAGAATGTCAGATCACTTCTTCATCCATATTCTCAACTCCCCTTCTCACCAGTATGGATAACTTGAGACAGCTTTTAACTTGGACTGGAATTGTCTACTTGAGTCTTTGAAGGATATGGGAAGACCTCTCGAAAGAAATCATTTAGAGTGTATTTAGAACTGATGTACATATCCAGTCAATAGTCTGATAATCATAATGGCTTTCAGGAAATAGTAGTTCTGATGGCCAATGAATTCTGATCATCCAACTCAGTGTTTGATTAGGAGACCTTACAGAATATTGAGCTTATTCTTAAGACGCTGCCAGCACTATTTCCATTTTCTCACTTCCCTCTCTTTCCCAAACTCCTTTTAACTTCTTGACATTTTTCAGTTCCCACAGAAGCAGCTCAATCACTAAGCTTTTGAGAGGCCTTTGTGTGCATCTCAACAAAATCCAGTGTTTCCTCCCAATTCACTTTGACCTTTAACTGCCACTTTATCCCTGGCTCCCTGATCACTCACTGGTTTCTTTTATTGGTTTCATTCTAATTCCATTCATTAATTGTGGGTGTCCTCAACAGAAAGACTCCCTCCGCTACTCAAATAGTTCAAATATTCTCACAGTTTTCATCATACTGATGTCTCAAGATCTCTGTCCCAG
Source organism: Mesoplodon densirostris (assembly GCF_025265405.1). Lineage (NCBI taxonomy): Eukaryota > Metazoa > Chordata > Mammalia > Artiodactyla > Ziphiidae > Mesoplodon > Mesoplodon densirostris. Next base: position 179,144,154 of record NC_082662.1, read on the forward strand.
TTTTCTCTCTAAACTCCAGTGCCATATATTCAATCGCCTATTGATTTTCTATAATGATAGGCACCCATCACTTCCATAACCTCAAGCCTTAATTCTCATCTAACCCAATTTTTCCAACATCCATTTCTGCAAAGGCACCACTGCCTTGCATATGATCGCAGACATCTAGCTTTGATTTCTTTTAATCCCCTGATTTCACTCCATATCAATTTTAGTCTATTTTCTTTTGGAGCATCTTCTCATAGCTGTTCCTCTTCTCCATTTCCACCACCACAACCCTAGCTCATGCTTTATCATTTATGTTGATGTACTTGTCTTAATCCAGTGAGATACAAGGAGGAAAGTCTTTACTTTTTGCCTACTACTTGCTGCCTAAACATAATATTTTGGATGTCCTTTCCCCAACTCTTGAAAAACCTTTCAGGAATACCTTATGGCCTTCACATTATTTTTTAGTTATGAGTCTCATTTTAGTCATTAAGATTCATGATCAAGTATTAAAAAGTGCATTCTGGGAATTCCCTGGTGGTCCTGTGGTTAGGACTCCATGCTTCCACTGCAGGGGGCATCATAGATTTGATCCCTGGTCAGGGAACTAAGATCCTGTATGCCGTGCAGTGTGGCCAGAAAGAGTCTAGCAAAAATTAAAAAAAAAAAAGTCCATTCCATCTCCAGCAAAATATTAAGCTCACATGTAGTTCAAATATTCCATCATTTCACAGGCTCAGACCTGATCCCAGTTTGCCGTTTCTCCCTCCTTGCTCTTTCTTGCCTATTCCCTTTCATTCAAATGTGCCTCTTCCCAATGTTACTATTTTACTTCCATCACTGGATAGCTATCCAAGCCCTCTCTGTGGAAGGTGGCACTTTTCTGAACAACTGTATGCTTTCCTTGAGAGAACCCATGAGGATCTCCCCAAAGCCACACTCTCTCACATGAGTGTTGTCCTCTGCAACTGATCTATGGTGCCAACAGAGCAGGACACACCAAACACTCTTCTTGCTGGAGCCCCCTCCCCCAAAAACCCACCATCATGGTCAGTGTAACTTCAAGGGAGCTCAAGCCTAGCCATCTTGCAAGGCATCCACTGGCTCATAGGAAATGCACTCATGTGCGCCATGCTAAAGATCGACGGTGTGGCAGCCTTGTCTTACCCTGTCATTAGAGTGGCTCCAGACAATATCTGGCCATTAGAATTCTCTAGCTGAGAAGCAAGCACCTTTTCTGTGGTCATATAGGCTGCCAACCCCCATGTCAAGCTGCCCCAAACTCCTTTCTATACTTCCCTCCAGGGATAGCTGCAAATTGGGCTTAGATATTTCTGCATCTCAGGAAGTACCAACCAGGAGAAGCAAGTGCTTCCAGTTTCTCTGAGTCTCAGCCTTGAGAATGTTTAGGTGTGGACTGGGGGTGGATTTTAATGTCACTCTTCACTAAGTAAATCATTCCTCTTTCACTCCGTGGCTCAAAAATCTCCAGTGGTTTTCCAATGCACTCAAAAATGAATCCAAAGTTATTTCCATGTTCTATAAAACCCTACAGGATCTGCAGTCCCCAAACCCACACTCCCAACACCCACCTGATTCATTTTCCATCATTCTCTTGCTCAGTCCAGCTCTGTCCTACTAGCTTCTTTGATTGTCCTTCAACAAGCCATGTGCATGGATGTCTCAAAACCCCTATACCTCCTGTTCCCTCTGCCTAGAAACTCCTGTTCACTTGCTTCATCCCCTCTTTCGGATTTCTGCACAGAAGAGCCAGGCCTTCTCAGGCAACCAATGTAACATATTGTATATACTTATGTGTTTGTTTACTGTCCCCCCTTCCCCCAGCAAAATGTAAGCTTTATGAAAGAAGGAACTTTGTCTTGTTTATTTGTAAGTATAGAACAATGCTTGACATATAGGAGGTACTTAATAAATATTCATTAAAAATCAAAAACTCTATCCTAGAGTTCTGTTTATTTTGGGTTGGTTTGGGTGATGGGTCAATGTTAAAAGGCAGCTTTATCCTCAGAACTCAGCAGAATCTTTTTTTGGGGGGGGGGTTATTTTTTATTTTTTAAATTTAAAAAAAAAAATTTATTGGTGTATAGTTGCTTTACAATGTTGTATTAGTTTCTACTGTATAGCAAAGTGAATCAGTTATATGTATACATATATCCACTCTTTTTTAGATTTCCTTCCCATTTAGGTCACCACAGAGCACTGAGTAGAGTTCCCTGTGCTAAACAGTAGGTTCTCATTAGTTATCTATTTTATACATGGTAGTGTATATAAGTCAATCCCAATCTCCCAATTCGTCCCCCCTCTTCCCCCACTTGGTAACCATAAGTTTGTTCTCTACATCCGTGACTCTATTTCTGCTTTGCCAATAAGTTCATCTGTATCATTTTTCCAGATTCCACACATAAACGATATTATACGATATTTGTTTTTCTCTTTCTGATACCAGTCAGAATGGCCATCATCAAAAAATCTACAAACAGTAAATGCTGGAGAGGGCGTGAAGAAAAGGGAAGCTTCCTACACTGTTGGTGGGAATGTACATTGATACAGCCACTGTGGAGAACAGTATGGAGGTTCCTTAAAAAACTAAAAATAGAGCTACCATATGACCCAGCATTCCCACTCCATATCCGGAGAAAACCATAATTCGAAAGGATGCATGCACTGCAATGTTCATTGCAGCAGAATCTTGCTGTTTATTCCCTTTTAGAAGCAATATACTTAACGGAGGAATTCATCATTGGTCATCCTCAGTTTGGGGCTATAGTTTAAGTTCCTAAATAAGAGAAAACCCCATTAAACCGTCTTTCATACTTAAGTTACTGCAGAAGCTCACTGATATTGCTCCCTACCCCTCGTCTCTTCTACTCTAATCTGCCAGGGTATTACTCCTAAAAGGACTTTTTATTCTGCTAGTGATACCACTGCACAATCACCCTATTTCACCATCAAATTCCTCAACATAGTATTTGAGGGACTTCATAACTTTCTTCTAAGTTCAAACTGACCTTCCATTATTGCTGGATGTAAATCATTCGCTCATCAAGTTGGTCCCATTACTCTTCTACATATGGCTAGGCTGCTTCTCCCTCTTATTTTTGCTTATATGAATCTTCCTGCTCAGAATTCTTCCCATCCTCTTATTCCAATTCAAGTCCACATCCACTTCTCCCATGAAACCTTCATTGTTCGTCTAGACACAGTGATCTTCGTTTATGTGTTTCTGTAATACCTGTAGCCTAAACTACACACTTAAACACTTGATTTTACACTGCTGTATAATATTTGACATGCTTCAGGTATGCATGTTTCACATCTCCTCATACTCAAGGACACAGAGTTTTTACCTTTTGATATTTTACTGACTACAAGTTATGCTAAATATTCTAGTGGATAATTAAACATTCAATTATTTGATTTGAGAGCAGAGAATTAATATTGTTATCATATTACATTTATTGAGTCTTATATTAAAAGTGTCCTGATCATTTTTGATAACCACAATCTGGAATAGTATTGAAGAACTTGAATGTTATATAAATGACCGACAAAAATGACCAAGCTGAATAGGAATTTTTAAAAGGCCTCTGTAAACATGATCAGGGAATGTACAGCTATTTATAACAATTTAGTTGGATGTCTTAAAGTAATGTGAAGATTTTTTCCTTTGGCCCAAAGAAGAACATTTTGACAAAATTGTGATAAAATATTAGAATAAAATGTAAAGCACCAAGGGAACTGTAACTCTCCATAGAAGTTTTTTCTGAACTGTATCATTTTAATATTTACCAGTAAAGGTAAGTGATAAAGAAATGATTTTCCCATAATTATTTCTATCTTCAATGTTATTTTGTACTTCTTGAGCTGAATGTGATGATTATTGTGGTGACGGTGGCCACAGGGGTACATAGTAGTAACAGAAGTAGAATAGTAAATCTACTAACAATATGACAGACTTAAAAAGAAATAGTCAATAGCTCTGACTAGACTTTCTAAACACCTGATGAATCGTGCTAAAATGTGTGTAAACATTGTGGCTTTTATTAGAAGCTCTATTAAGGTAGCTTAACTTTTATTCCTTAGTGCTCTGGAAGCTAAGTAAACTCTAATTGTCACTTTATGAACAAACCTACCCCCAAAAAAGAAGATCCATTTGAGGATTCATGATCATGTTTCTGCATGAGCCTACCTTTACTGATGTATTAAAACAAAACAAAAAAAAACCCTTCAGTGTTTCCCCAGTATTTCACATTAATTCCTATGGTTTAAGACTGTTCCTTCTATTTTACTCTTAAACATCAAAGCAATGAAACCATTAATCCAGTTAATAATGGTGTGCATTTCTCAGAGATGTCTTTCATTTTAAATCAACAACCAAAAGATTTTTCAGTGTTACTCCCATGGGTTCTAATGAGAGGTGGACAGGTGTTAAACACCCTATTCTTCTTTGATCACGTACGTTAGTGTACCTGACTCAGATCCTCAACATCAAAACTGTTCTTGCTATCACTAAAAATATAGGTGGTCTCACTTCACAGTTATTCTGTGCAAGGTAGAGAAGTTACAATGGCATGGTTCTACATGGTGTTTTCTAGACTTTACTAGTTTGCCAGCTTTTGTGGATAAGTCCGACCTTTGAATGTCACTTAAATATAGTCTTTCCTGGAGTTGATTATGCAATGAATACAAAAGAGGTATCTGCAAAACGTGGAATTAATTTTGAGAGTTGGATAAAGACCTTAGAATAATAATGGTGACTATACAAGTCACCTGTGAAACTGTTGTCTCATAGGTGACATTAATTTCTTATCTATAGAGTCTTATTAGTGAAAGTGTTATGTGTGTACCTCCCAAGAAAAGGAAATAATTTTCTTTTTTAGCAGTCTATTAAAATGTCAAGGTTTATCTTGAGTGCGGCTTTTTAATGTAAATGTTTGGGCCTAATTGAATTCCTAACATGTATGTCACTTAGAATTCTGATAGGTTCCAGTAAAATTTGGCCTGTAAAGACATACTTCTTCTGAAAAGAAAAGGTATAACAAAAATATTATGTTACACAGTGGCAGAAAGATGGTCAACATAAGTTATTGTGATAATTTTAAGATCTTAAAGTATAGGGACTAAACTCATATGTGCTTACTCTTCTCCAGAGTATTTACTGGAAGGTTTTATATGTAAAGCTAACCTATAACTACTTGTGAATGGTTGTTATGGTTGAAAATTCTAGAATTAAAACAATAAAAGTAATCTTGAGTATCAGAATTCCACCCTCTTTTTTGAAAATAATAAGAACAAAAATAATTATTTTACATTTACCTAGTGTTTTGCAAATAACAGACTTTCCTTGCTGTGCTGAACTGCAAAAATATGTCATGTCCAAATCTCTGGGGCTTTATTAAAACTTTAACTAGTCTCTTCTTATAGACTTCTTAAAAAAATACTGAAGATAGTACAGGTATGTCATCTGGACTGTGTCATTCTGACAAGTAGATGTAAGTGCAGAATTAAAGTTCTGCACATTAACCTGAGAGTAGATCATTTTATTCAGGATTCACTCTTCTGTGAACAGCTTTATGTTATGATCTCACTCAGTACAGCAGATGAAATATTAATAGACCATTGAAAATGCAGTAAAGTTTTGTTCCCATGTTATGCCTTCATTGTATACCAAACCACCCAAAACAGTATATTTTTATGTTTAGAATAAACCGTGGCTCGATTTTTTAAAAATCAAACATCTTCAAGAACATGATAATATAAAGGAGTTTGTTATGGGAATCTCTAATTCCTCTATTTCTGACCACAAAACATATTTGATCATGGTATATAAAGAACTATTGCAGAATTAAATCTGTTTCTATGCGTCAAAAAATTAAGATAAAGTATATTTGGAGGGAGATTATCAATTGTATCAATTGATAAAATTTATAAATGTTATGTATCAATAAATAAATTCATTGATACATTTTATCAATTGATCACTGATACAAAGAATTTATCAATTTGATCATGTACTTTGGCTATAAGTAACAAAACAACCAACAGTAGAGGCTCAAGTAAGTAGTTCTAGAGGTAGATTGTTGTTGGCATTGGTTCGTTATAACAAATACCACAGAGGCGTCTTTGTGATTCTTATGGTCTCTCTCAAATGGTTGCAAGAAGAATGAGGTGATTGCCAAAGTTCCAGACATCATGTTTAAAAGAAAGAAAGAAAAAGGGGAAAGGGCGACAGCCACATCAAGGAAGCTAAAATTTCCTAGGGACCTTTATTAGAATCCCACCATCTTCTGGTTGCATCTCTTTGAGCAGCTATGGGTCACATGGCTAGTCCTAGCTGAGGGAAGGAAGGCAAAGGAGAAGGGGATTATAAGCAGTGATTAGATCTGACACATATTCTAATTTCCACCCTATTTACTAAGTCAAATTATTTGTGTCTTGGTTTTACTTATCAACCAAAACTTTCTGTTGATTTTCTGACTAGCCACAAACAATGATACTTTCTTTTTGCCTCTGAAATTTAAAGTGGGGGACCACCGGACTCATGTCATGTGTTATTCTCCCAAAAGCTTAAATGGTTTTGATTGATTCTCAAAACATCGTCTCTGGTAGTAGCATATATCAGAATATATATTAGTATATGTATTCTTTTGCTCCAGCTTTTTAATTAGGAAGTTATTGATAAAATAGACCTTTTGACCAAACTGGAAGGCAGATGAGACTGACAACAGCAATGTTAAATGTTGTCTTTTCAGAAATCCTGATTATTCTGTCCATTGCAGATCCCTTCAGATTGATTGGATGCCTCCAGGGAAGCCAAATGGCATCATTCTCGGATATGATCTCTTACGGAAAACATGGCGTTCATGCCTTAAAATCCAGAAGTCAGTGAAGGACCACAGTCATGAACTCTGCAAAGCAGTGAAGTGTCAAAAACCTGAAACTATCTGTGGACCCAGGTGCTACTCCCCTGAGACTAAGGTATATCTTTTCAAACTAGTCAGGGAAATATGTTTTTCTCACTAAACACTCCAAGTGAAATCACTTGCTTTTTTTCTTTTAACATATATAATTTTATTTCTCAAGTATACTTCAAGAAAGCTGGGGAAAAAAGAAATTACAATCCAACATAATAAATTAAAACTATGACTTAATTTTTTAAAGATTATCTGCTATGTCTATGATAAATGATATTGCTATCAAGTGACCTCCAGAAAAGTGAGAGGATACTTTTAACATTTTACATTTGTGTCTGAGGAAATCACTTGCTTCTTAAACCATGATTTATCATGATCAAGATTTCCACCTATCAAGAAGACCCCATGGAAAAGGAAGGATGCTTATACAAATCCTATCTTCCCGATGAGCATTTTAGCCTTCTCATTTTTCATCACCTTCACAGGAAAATGAGTTTATTGAAATGATAAGGAACCTCCCAAATTTGTTTGATTGAGTGACTTGCATTTTCTTTACAACAAATCCATTCAGCTACAAGTGGTGTTTGTTTACATGACACTGATGAGTAACTGTGATTGGGACCTTTCATGGTTTGACTAAAATATTTTAAAATTATGGCCATTTGCAGATTAGTGTTCATATTAGTTGCAGTTTAAGAATCAGATCAATAATACAGCCAGACAGAGGAGTTTGTAAATGGTTTTTATTGATAAATGATGCATAAAATCCTTAGTTTGAAGATAGGATTTCACATAATGAAATAATGTTCCTATTTGTCAACAACATCACACATGTAATGACTAAAGCTACTACTAAATTCAAAAGATTCACTGCAAAAGGACATAGTAATTATGAAAGTGAGTTGTTGAAGCAATATGGATCAAAATACAGATTATTATGGCTAACACTGGCTAAGAAGTTGCTATCATCTAAGAAATGTCATAAAACTAGTAGTTACTAACTGTACTTTTTTTTGACACTTAGGCTCCAGAATTGTCATTATGCCTAAGTTTTATGTCATTTTAAGACATTAAATGTGTGCCATATGATGAGCACACTTTCATAAAATGAAATGAAATTTAGGATTTCTGAGAGGAAAAAAAATTGCTAGAATAAATTTTCCCATTAAAATTCTCCAGGAGAAAAAAAAAAATCTTTGATGCATTAAACAAAGTCATTTTTACTTTAAGGATTAAGGACACACACAAGTATTGTCAGTGAAAGAGGAAGTCAATTAAAATCTCAAGAGGAAAAAGTTGTTTGTAAATTTTGTTTGGGGTTAACTATGAATATATATTTCCTGTGTGAGAGGCTGGAGAGAGGTAGAAAATAGATTTATTGTGAGTCTAAGAGTCTTTTGGCTAAATCACTACAGGAGCATCTGTAATAGTTATACAAGCTTCCCCGTGTGATTACAGCCATGGGTCTCAAACCCCAGTGAGTATCACACCCGGAGGGCTTGTTAAAACACACACAGCAGGTCCCACCCCCAGAAGAAGTGTGGGGTAGAGCATGAGAATTTGCATTTCTAACATGTTCCTAGGTGATGCCTCTACATCTGGTCCAGGGACCACACTTTGAGAATCACTAGATTACAGAATTACTTTTGGAAAACATAGAGCAAGGAACAGGCTGCCTATTTGAATATTAGCTACACACTTACCAGCTCAAGTTATTAAAATTGTTTTCTGAGACAACGAACTTGAAGACTGAATTCGAAGATTAAGAAATACTCTGTTCAGGAGGAGACCTCTCAAGAGAAATAATCTCCTGAAAATGTCCCCTTTGGGGACCCACTGATGATCTAAACCAGAGTTGGTTAGAAGAAAGGCACAAGTTTCACATGACTGAAAGAGCTTGAGAATGACACTGACACTGAAAGTATGGAAGGGAACCAGTCCTAATGACCCATCACTAAATAAATGCTTGAAAATTTAAAAGGATGGTAAGTCCTAGCAAATCTCGCTGAAGGAAAAGGCTGGATGTTCTTCGATGTCCAGAAACTCACTATACGTGAATGGGACTTTAATAGATTCTTTAAGATTGTACAACAAAGGGCAAGATTTTAGGTCACTGTCATAAAACAAGAGGAAGGTGTGTATTGCTTTACCCTGAAAGCAAAAATGACCAGCATTCCTAAACCCCACATAAACACAAAGAGAAGAGTTTTTGCTTAACTCTTTTAAAATGGGGCATAATTTGAAATTTTACTTGTCACATAGAATATGGCATCAAAGAAAAGAGTCATGCAATTCATCCTTGGAATTAGACTGATTTTTTTTTTTTTTTTTTTTTTTTTTTTGCGGTACGTGGGCCCCTCACTGTTGTGGCCTCTCCCGTTGCGGAGCACAGGCTCCAGACGCGCAGGCTCAGCGGCCATGGGCTCACGGGCCCAGCTGCTCTGCGGCATGTGGGATCCTCCCGGACCGGGGCACAAACCCGCGTCCCCTGCATCGGCAGGCGGACTCCCAACCACTGCGCCACCAGGGAAGCCCTAGACTGATTTTGAATCCTCATTGCTAACAACTTGACACAGCAAAGCCAATTTATTGCAGTTAGTTTACCAGGGCTACCTGAGGAAACATAGAAATAGACTTCTGCCCAGTTTCTTTGCTCTTTGGTCATTTTTCAGAAATCAATGAAGTACTAAGCTAGTCTTCAGACTTAGAGATTGCACATTTTACTGCCCTTGTATTAAGCATGAATCAAATGTCGGTGCAGGCTGGAAGTAGCAATGAGCAAAAAGGTAAAAGAGAAACACCTCTTAAATAGTGGTCGATTTTGTCTGCTACAGGAAGCATCTATCTAACTAATGCAACTTATGCCGAGTGTATGTTCTGAGGCTACATCTCAGCACTATTCCGTGTTTCATTTGTTCTAGATACAGAGTGTCAGTCTCTCAGACCTCAAGTGAGCATGCAAAATAATTATTTGATTGCTCAAGCACATAATTTCTTCCACAGGAGAAAACACTGTTAAAAGGGCTTTTCAAAATTAATTTCCATATAAATTTCCTTTTCTATACATATACACACACACACACATATATATATATAAATGTTGGGCACTGTTGAGATTGCCTTGTCTGAAGATTGGGTTCATAAATAAGTGATCATATAAATTAGTGTAAGGAAAATGCAATGTATTAAAAAAATAAAAGATCAATGAGAGACAGGTTTCCACAGATGCAATGTTTTTAAATTAAACAATCATTAAAATAAAAACATATATATGAAGGAAACTGTTCATTTACAATTCTAAATCATCTTCTCATTGGAAGCACTGACATTCAAAAGATAATTCATATTTATAGAGTATTAAAATAGAGCACAAAGCATGGTTGAAGGCTAAAAGAAGCTACATTGTATCAACAGCATTGATAGAATTTGAATGATACAGAGAAAATGTACTTTTTAAACCTTTAAATTTTTATCAGAAATATGCTACATTTGGTCTCAGATCAAGTCCTTATTAAATAATAACTGTATCACATAAGATATGGTGGTACAATACTCTTAATAAAACTATTTCTTTATATCTGATTCTCAAATTTCAGGTGTGTTGTAATGGAGTTCTCTATGACACCCAGCCTGGACACCACTGTTGTGAAGAGAAGTACATCGCATTTGTTTTGAACTCAACTGGAGTTTGTTGTGGTGGCCGAATACAAGAGGGACAACCGAATCATCAGTGCTGCTCGGGGTATTACGTTAGGATTCTACCCGGTGAGGATCATTTCCAGTAGTACTCAGTAATCTTGGGAACCAGAAAAAAGAAACATGTGACTTGTGTCAATGAACTATTTTAAGCACCTCCCCACCAGAGATTAAACCACCAACACATAGCCAATGGCCGGCTTTAGGTATCATTTCTTCTCTCAGCTTTTTTGAAATATAAGCAAGACTAGGTACAAACTAGAGAGGGAATAGAGAACTCATTATATGTATTACATAAAGAAATATATCTGGAGAGCTGGATAATTCCCTTTTTTGTGACTTTATTTTATCCACATGGCTGAGTATTTCACCATAAACTCTGTGAATTTCTTCGTGTTCCACTCCATGAAGCTGTTCTCCATTTTCTCCATTTCTGTTCTGAAGGATGTACGCATTGTTCATAGAGGGATCATAACCACAGATTCCATTTATCTGAGGCCCCCTAATTGCTCTAGGTCTGGCAGGGGAAGGAGGGATGTAGCAAAGAGTAGCAATCAGGAATTTTTCCCTCCTCACCTTCTTTTCCTTCTGTCTTATCAGCCAACTGAATAAGCCATTTTCCAAATTCAACGGCACAAAACAATGTCCAGTGAATATAGCTGAAAATAAAGATAACAACAATTGGCATTTATAAAACAACAAGTTTCTGGCACACTCTGTATTCAAGGCTTTACGTATGATATGATGACATGCCCAGATCCACATAGATGGGAGTGGAAGAGCTGAAATGCAAATCTGTGTGTCTTTCCAAAATCCATGCTCTTTTTTTTTTTTTTTTTTTTTTTTTGCGATATGCGGGCCTCTCACTGTTGTGGCCTCTCCCGTTGCAGAGCACAGGCTCCGTACGCGCAGGCTCAGCAGCCATGGCTCACGGGCCCAGCCACTCCGCGGCATGTGGGATCTTCCCGGGCCGGGCACGAACCCATGTCTCCTGTATCAGCAGGCGGACTCTCAACCACTGCGCCACCAGGGAAGCCCAATCCATGCTCTTTTGAGCAGTCTACTTAATAGGTGTTAACATAATTATTAAACAACTATTCCGGACTTCTAAAAACTTCATTACTGTTACTATCGGTTACTATTTATTCTAGAAAAGCCATTGAGAATACAGGTTTTTTTCCCCCTAGTACCTAAGTTCAGTGCCTATTTCTTCTTTAAGAGCACAGAAAATAGATATGGGAGAAAGAGAAGAAAGCTAAGTGTTTGGATGCTCAATGCTTTGAGATATCTAGTTTAACATGAAATTTGTGCCAAAAATGTAGTTAATTCAGGTATTGTTCGGTGTACCTTGTGTTTGGTACAAATATATCCATCCAAGATATCTGTATGGAGAAATTGTCTCACCCAGTATATCCTTTACAAAACACTGGAGCAAACAGGGAAAGTGAAATGATTAAATACTATGCAGGTTTATTCCAGGCAGAGATCTTCTATTCTTCATAATTGTTCCTTAAAATTAATAGAAAAATCTGCCCTTGTAAAAGTACAGTTATTTCTGATTCTTATGCAAAAATACTTTCATAATTAACTCTTAATCAACTGGATTTTCCAAGTAAGAAAACAGAATGGTGACAGAAACGAAGATTTTGCAGAAAAGCCTTAACTTCATTATACTACAAATCATAGTGTTAGGCAATGAATTAAACACTGTCAAATGCTTTACTCTCTCAAAATAATTTACACTTGGGAGTTTTCAACTATATTTCACATCTTCCCTCCTTGCAAAAAAATTTGCCTTGAAAATTATAACTATAGAGATTATAACTATAGAGGTGAGATGGAAATTTTCTGTTGTTCCATCCTTCCCATTCTTCAGACCAGTAGGTCATATTCGGCTTTTCTCTAAGTCCAGCATAGAACTAAACAATTGTGTTTTCATCTCCAAGTCACATTAAAATTTCTGGTAAGTTATAATTTGCCATGAACTGCCCCAACTCTGAAAAATATCCACTGTGCCTTAAAACTGATGAAAAACACTTGGTTGCATATGTCATGGCTATGAACACCTAGGATCTTTACCTGTCACCTTTCTCAATCCTAGCACAAAGTGTCAGATCTCCAACTAAGAAATCAATCTACTTTTGTTCTATTTCCAAATAAAATTCAACTTTTTTTCCCCAAAACTGAAATAAGTCATGGAAGCTCAAAGGTCGTTTACTGATATTATACAAAACTTTTTAATAAGTAATTTTTAAAGCAAGAGTTTTTAAAACCTCCATGATCTGTATATTGACACATGTTCATTCAGACTTCAAGCATTTTATTTTTTTATTATATATATTTTAATTAATTTATTTATTTATGATTTATTTTTGGCTGTGTTGGGTCTTTGTTGCTGTGCACGGGCTTTCTCTAGTTGTGGAGAGCGGGGTCCACTCTTCATTGTGGTGCGCGGGCTTCCCATTGCAGTGGCTTCCCTTGTTGCAGAGCACAGGCTCTAGGCACGCAGGCTTCAGTAGTTGTGGCTCACGGGTTTAGTTGCTCCATGGCATGTGGGATCTTCCCGAACCAGTGATCGAACCCGTGTTCCCTGCCTTGGCAGGCGGATTCTTAACCACTGCGTCACAAGGGAAGCCCTCAGACCTCAAGCATTTTAATATCTACCAATCTGTTGAGCATGGCCCACATTTGGATCTTTTAAGTGGTTAATTTTTCACAGGATTAGAATGCCTACCTTGATGTCAAAAGGAAAAAATGCAATCTTATTGGATAATCAAAGAAAATGTTTTACTCCAATCATGAATCTCAATATATCAGTACCTAAAAGAAAAGATTATATTGTGACCTCTATTTTCAGCCAATGGTCTTTATTAACTGGTTTAACACTGTTTACATTAAGAAAGAAAGTGTATTGACCCCAAACCATCTTATATTTCAATGTAATTAAAATTCAATCAGTAGTCTGCCAGTTCAAGGCTGAGACAGGTATAGGCATTTTGATATTTCTAGACAGGTCTGAAATATTGGTGAATAATATTTACTTCATTTTGTTGGATACTATTGACTTCATTTTTTCTCACAACTTTCCTCCATAGAACCCGTATAACAAAGAACAGCAGAGGGAAGAATGCTCTTTCCACTCCTCCCTTTTTTTATAAATGTGCTAATGACCTCAAGCTAAATGTTAATGTGGGTCATTCTTTGATAAGAATAACAATTAACTGTTAAGACTGCATGGTAGCTTTTAGAGAGAAAACATTTTCAAGCCTGTCGTGAAATAGATTCATTTTGAGAGGTTAATGAGAAGGTGACTGATCCTTGTATCTTATGTCTAATAGCCCATTTTTGAGGGGGGAAAAATCAGTTTTACTTCTCATTGATATAATCCACACCTCTTGTTATGAAGCCTTTTCTTCTGTCAGGAACTGAATAACATTCTGAGGGATTCCAGAAAATAGGATTAAAATATCCAATCGATATTTGTTATACTCAAAAGTGGAGGTTTTTTTTTTTTTTAAAAAAGGGTTGGTTTTCCCCAGTATAAGTGTGTACACTGTTCCTCTAAGCCCACCATTGTCCTAAGTGATGTTTAATTAACTGGTGCTGCCCCTGGACACATTATGTTAAAGAAAGTTTGCCAGCAAGGGACACTGAGTTCTTTAGCTGTAAAGATTTAAGAAATGGGAACTACATTGCAGACCAGACAGGAGAAACCTCTCACCCAGAGAAATGTAACAAACACAGCAACTGCACTGTTCACAGTAAGATCATTTCTCCATTTCTCTAGGTACCTCATATAAGTAGAATCATATAATATTGGTCCTTTTATGACTGGCTTATTTCACTTAACATAATGTTTCCAAGGTTCATACATGTTGTAGCATGTGTCAGAACTTCCTTCCTATTTCAGGTTGAATAATATTCCATTTGTGTGTGTATACAACATTTTGTTTATCTGTTCATCTGTTGATGGATATTCGGGTTGTTTCCACCTTTTGGCTATTGTGAATAAGGCTGCTATAAACATTGGTGTACAATTATCCGTTCGAGTCCTTGCTTTCAGTTTTTTTGGCTATATACCCAGAAGTGGAATTCCTATATCATATGGTAATTCTATGTTTAATTTTTTGAGGAACCGCCCTAGTGGTTTTCCACAGCAGCTGCACCAACAGCAATGCACAGGGTTTGAATTTCTCCACTTTCTTGCTAACTCTTGTTATTTTCTGTTTTTGTTTTGTTTTTTATAATAATCATAAATGGGTGTGAAGTGGTATCTCATTGTGGTTTTGATACACATTTCCCTAATACTTAATAATATTGAGCTTATTTGTGCTTATTGGTCATGTTCTTTAGAGAAATGTTTATATGTATCCTTTGCCCATTTTTTAATTGGATTGTTTGTGTTTTTGTTATTGAGTTGTAGAAGTTCTTTATATAGTCTGGATATTAGTCCATTTTTAAATATCTGATTTGCAAATATTTTCTCCTGTGGGTCACAGTTTTGATCAGTTGATAGTGTCTTTAGATGGATAACACATTTTAATTTTGATAAAGTCCAAATCATCTATTTTTCTTATTGTTGCCTGTGCTTCTGGTGTCATATCCAAGAAATCATTGCCAAATTCAATGTCATTAAACTTTTCTCCTATGTTTTCTTCTAAAAAATTTATAGTTTCAGCTTTTACATTTAGGTATTAGATCTATTTTTATTTAATTTTTGTATATGGTATAAGGTATGGGTTCAACTTCATTCTCTCCATTTGGATATCCAGTTTTTCCAAAAAATTTGGTCCTTTCCCTATTGAATGGTCTTGACATCCTTGTTGAAAATCATTTGATTATACACCCGAGGTTTTATTTCTGAGCTCTTTGTTCTATTCCATTGGTCTGTATGTCTGTCTTCGTACTAGGATCACACTGTTCTGATTCCTGCAGCTTTATAATAAGTTTTTCTTTTTTAACATCTTTATTGGAGTATAATTGCTTTACAATGGTGTGTTCATTTCTGCTTTATAACAAAGTGAATCAGCTATACATATACCTATATCCCCATATCTCCTCCCTCTTGCATCTCCCTCCCACCCTCCCTATCCCACCCCTCTAGGTAGTCACAAAGTACTGAGCTGATCTCCCTGTGCTATGCAGCTGCTTCCCACTAGCTATCTATTTTACATTTGGTAGTACATATAAGTCCATATAATAAGTTTTGAAATCAGGAAGTGTGAGACCTCCAACTTTGTTCTTTTTTGAGATTGTTTTGCTAGTTGAGGTACCTGGAGATTCCATTTGAATACTAGGATGGTTTTTTCTGTTTCTGCAGGAAGTATTGTTGAGATTTTGATAGCAATTGCATTGAATCTCTATGAGGCAGGAGATAGATGGGCCCCAGGCTGAACAGTTTCTCCCCTGTGGACAGAAACTCCATAATAGCAGAAACTCCATAAAAGCAGGATGGAGATGGCTGGGCCCCCCCCAGAAAAGATATAAAAGATCACATATTCCTCATTCTTGAAGTCAAGGAGACCTCCTCAACTACACATGTGCAGAAAGGCTCCTTGGAGGTCAAAAGAAGGGGGAACCACCCCGTAGTAAGTGATGTCAGCTACCCATAGGCCTCTTCACTAGAATCCATCTTGGCTAAGAGATGCTCACGCACACGTGGGAGGACCCCGAGATAAACCATATGTGGACTCAGAACCAGGCAAAGCAAGATGAGTGGCCAAAGGAAACCTGGAAGAAATCCCCCATAAAAGTGATTCCAACTACCACGAGAGTGAGACACTCTGTCTCTCTGAGCCCTCCCATGTGTCTATCCACACATACTGCACTCTTTTTCCTCCTAATAAAGGCTTTACTACTTTCCCTCTCTATGTGGAAATTCATTTCGACACAGCTGACGGGCCAGGGCCTTGTCACTGGCCACTGGTCTAGTGGCTGGGATTCAGTGCTCTCACTGCTGTTGACCAACCTCAGTCTCTGGCCAGGAACTGAAATTCTGCTTCAAGCTGCTGAGTAGTATTGACATCTTAACAATATTAAGTCTTCTAATCCTTGAGTATGGAATGCTCTTCTATTTATTTGACTCTTCTTTAATTTCTTTCAGCAGTTTGTAGTTTTCACTATACATTTTCTTCACCTCCTTGATTAAGTATATTCTTAAGTATTTTTACACGATTGTAAATGGAATTGTTTTTTAAATTTCCTTTTCTGATTTTTCATTTTTGTTTTTTATAGTGTATGAAAACACAAGTGATTTTTGTATGTTGATTTTGTATCCTGCAACTCTGCTGAATTCTCTTATTAGTTCAAATGGGGTTTTGGATGTGGAATCTTTAGGGTTTTATACACATGAGGTTATATTGTCTGTGAACAGAGATAATTTTACTACTTCCTTTTCAATATGGATGCCTTTTATTTCTTTTTCTTGCCAAATTTCTCTGGTTATACTTTCAATATTATGTTAAGTAGAAGTGGTTAAAGTCAGCATCCTTGTCTTCTTCCTGATCTTAGAAAAAGAGCTTTCTTGAGTATAACATTGAATATAATGTTAGTTGTGGATTTTTCTCATATGCTCTTTATTATGTTGAGGTATTTTCTTCTAATTCCAGTTTGTTAAATGTTTTTATAATAGAAAAGTGTTGAATTTTGTCAAATGCTTTCTCTGTACCGGTTGAGACAACCATGTGTTTTCCTTCATTCATTCGGTTAATGTGGTGTATTACATTGATTGATTTTTGTATGTTGAATTATCCTTGCATTCCAGGAATAATCTCACTTGGTTATGTTGTATAATCATTTTAATGTGCTAATGAATTGAATTCAGTTTGTTAGTATTTTGTTGAGAATTTTTGCATCAATATTTATAAGAGATATTGGTCTGTTGTTTTCTTTCCTTGATGTGTCTGGTTTTGTTATCAGGCTCATATATATGTTATTCTGGCCTCATATATTGAGTTAAGAAGTATTTCTTCCTCTTCAATTTTTTGAAAGAATTTGAGAAGGATTGATGTTAAGTTTTCTTTAAATGTTTGGTAGAATTCACCAGTGAAGCCGTCTGGTCCAGGACTTTTCTTTGCTAGGAGGTTTTGATTAGTGATTCAATTCTGTTACTAGTCATAGGTCTATTCAGATTTTCTATGTCTTCATCATTTAGTCTTGGTAGGTTGTAGTAGTTTGTCCATTTCACCTAGTGGGATGGGTTTTTGACCAATGAATTTTGGATAAGAAAGACCTCAGGGATAACTGCTAAGAGTTCTTGCCCTACTTTTCTACTCTTGCTATATCTATCTGTGGTTAAACATTGTCCCATATTTTAAATATCATTTTGGTTAGCAGTTCATCTGGCTTTTACTAACCAAGTTTTGGCATATCCTGTCTTCACAAGAGGATAAGCTAATTGACAGAGATCAGGGAGTCCAGGACTATAAATCCCTGAGGCAATCCTAAATTCTTCAGGGAACTTGTGCCTTTTCCTAAGAAGGTTTGGCAAGTCATTAACTAGATTATGTAAATCTTATCTGGACAGTGGTTTAAAGCTGTAAAACCTGCCAGGTTGGCCATCATATTCACATACCTCATAAGATTTAATGGAGGGATAGTGTCAAGGGATAAAGATATGTTTAAGAAGGGGCAGTGGAGGAAATAGAAGAGGGTCTCTTGAAGGTGTAGGAAGAAGACAAGTAGTAAGGCAATGCAAGGAGAAGGTCAAGGTTCCAGGGGCAAGGAAGGCGTTGGTCATGAGATAGAGAGGAAAGATGAAGTTTGATTTTTACATCTTCCAAGTTCTTGTTAGTCCTTTCTAAGATATCCTTAATAAAAGCAATTAAAAATTTTTTTGTCTTTTAGAAGCCGCTTCATACAAAAAAAAATGACTACTGATATTTAGAATATTTGAACCCTTTGATCCCAAGGCACTAGGCAAAAAATTATTCTATTCTTGTCTCAAGTTTCTCAGAATATCATATAAAGGGGAAATGTGGGTGGAACTACATCAGTGAAATGCAGTGTTTGCCATAGCTCAGCAAAATACTAGTATGCAGATTTGAATATAGTATTTTTACCTCCTTTCATTTAATTAAACTTTCCATTGGAAATCTTTTGTTTGGTTAAATAAATGTAGTTTGGTTAAAGAAATTATAATCAAAAGCAATACAAATTTATCAAGAATTGATTTCTGAGTCCATCCCACTTTCCAAAATACATATATATACATATATACATATATATATATATATATATATATATATATATATATATATATATATACTAAATAGATAGAAAAGTAATTGTAGACAAACTTTTTTTGTAATGTCACTTAATCCATGTCACCAGACCTCATGTGCTCATGTATCAGGGGTCAGAGAGAAAATAGGCAACATAGCGTTGCTTCTAAGTTGGCATAGACACATGATTATACATGTGTTTATACAACTTCAATGCAAACATTTTGAAGTGGTATTGAGATTTTGCAACTCCAGGATGATGATACCCTGTCAACCAGTTGGCATCTGCAAGATCATTGTGATAAAATTTAGTCGTGAGTCAAAGCATATTTTTTTAACTCATGCAATGATGGTTATTCTCCTAAATTGACAGGTGAAGTATGCTGTCCAGATGAACAGCACAATCGGGTTTCCACTGGTCTCGGCGACTCCTGCTGTGGCAGACTGCCATACTCCACCTCCGGAAACCAGATTTGCTGTGCTGGGAGGCTCCATGATGGTCATGGCCAGCAGTGCTGTGGTGGACAGATTGTGAGCAAAGATTTCGAGTGCTGCGGGGGAGAGGAACAGGGTGTGGTGTACAGTCGCCTTCCAGGTAAGGGAACCATATCTACCTTTCAGTAGAGGGAGAATCTCAGAAACAGAGAGGTTGAGAAATTTGCCCTAGATATAAAACACATAAGTAATGAAAACTCACGTTAATTACATCTAATGTGGCAAATAGCTACACATTGCCTAACAAAGAAAAATGTAACCTCACTTTTTTTTTTTTTTTTTTTTTTGCGGTACACGGGCCTCTCACTGTTGTGGCCTCTCCCGTTGCGGAGCACAGCCTCCGGATGCACAGGCTCAGTGGCCATGGCTCACAGGCCCAGCCGCTCCACGGCATGTGGGATCCTCCTGGACCGGGGCACGAACCTGTGTCCCCTGCATCAGCAGGCGGACTCTCAACCACTGCGCCACCAGGGAAGCCCCTAACCTCACATTTTTTATGTGCATGTGATGCGTTTCGTAAAAGCAGACCAAAACTCTTTCTTCTTGAAAAGTGTCATGTCCACCAAAAAGCAAACAAGCAAACACATGAATACATTGGTTCTGGACCAAGAGAATAATTCATAGCAATACTGAGAGTATACAAATTATTGTTGATGATGATGTGCCATAATTATTTTACTCCTTTATTTTTCTATAGCTATTAAAGTAGCATTAATATTAATAGCAATCATTATCATTAAATGAGTACTTACTATCTAGGAGGTACTATGCCCAATGTTTTATACATTATTCCCTCAATTAATCTGTACAAAATAGGTACTATTACTATTCACATGTTTAAAATGAGGAAGCTGAGGCACAGAGATTAGACACATGCTCAAGATCACACAGTCAGATCTAGATTTGGGGGTGCCAAAATTTATAAAATTTGGGAGATGCTTTTTAAGAAAATAAAACCAAATGATGAAGACAAGATCAAATATAA
Organism: Mesoplodon densirostris; assembly: GCF_025265405.1. Lineage (NCBI taxonomy): Eukaryota > Metazoa > Chordata > Mammalia > Artiodactyla > Ziphiidae > Mesoplodon > Mesoplodon densirostris. The sequence continues at coordinate 179,164,475 of NC_082662.1, forward strand.
ATATTTATTTATAAGGGGAAAAGAAATGACAATAATTATACCTGTAAAAAGATAAACCTGGCAGATTCCACTAACATAAAAATAGTATATTTGGATTATATAATTTCTGACATCCCTCTCTATTTTTTTTCCCTGACATGTTTAACTGACATCTGTGGTCACCTCTTCATATAGTCATGGCTTTGTACTATAATTATCTGTAGAGAGAATAGAAAGATAATTCATTCTTTCCTGTCACATAGTTAATCAAAAAATTTTTTTAATTATTTAAAGTTTAGAAAAGTGACTTTAAGCTTCACAACCCATTATTGTAATATTATGGAAATGTAGATTATTTTCAAATTTGGAGAAATATCTACAAAGGGTTTTCTAAGGTTTTAGGGCATTTTAAGTTTTCTTGTCTTAAGGTGATTTGCAGTGACTTGTCTTAAATGTTTGTTGAATTGACAGCATCATTACCAGTTTTCATGGATATCCTTATTGTATGACTGAATTTAAGTCGTATTTTATCATAGATGCCACTATTTTATCTACAAATCAGTAAGAAGTTTAGATTTTTCCAATATGAGTTATTTCTTTTCATAATTTATATTATCAAAGTAATCATATTGCTTATGCATTGCTTCAATCCTAAATCCATCATTTTCTTTTAATAGTTTCCTACTTTGAGTATGATTTGAAATTTATTTTGTTACAATTCTCTTCTTGATGTCAGAATATTTCAGTTGATTTCATTTTTCATTTTTAAAGCTTTTATTTCATATTATATTAATTTTTCTATCTGATCTTTTAAACCTTCCCTTTATATGCATACAAATTAAGAGTCTGTAATTTCTCACATTCCTTATCTTTCCAAATTGCAGTGAAAATGACATATTTAAGCCTTAACAACTTTTTTATGAAAGTGGCTTAAATCATATAAATTTAGCTACTGAACCCAAACTAAATAGTCCCCAGACTCAACTTCCCCTTAGTTTGAGTCCATAAATGTCCATGGTTACCCTAATCTCAATCAATATGAGGACATGTATGACAGAGGACAAGTTAAAAGGGCAAGAGATAGTGGCCATAACAAATTGTAGTTAAATATTATACATCCACAAATTTTATAAAAATATATCTATGCTTGCCTTGGAAGGGGCTCATGCAAGCAAAGGGCCTTGAAGATCAGTTTTCCTGAGCTTCGAGATAAATCTACCCCTGCAACTAGTACGCATTGGAATTCCACTCCCTCCAAGTTAAGATTTCAGGACATGATAATATCTTGCTGGAGATGAACTATGAACTCTCTGTTGTCTTTCTTTAATTTCTTCTCTTTTTAAAAACCGTCAAAGAGTTATCCATAATACAAGTAACAATTAGGTAAATTATTATAGTGTTATTGTTAAATACCATGTTCTTGTACACATTCTCTTCTGTGTAAAATTCTGATGGGGAATTCCCTGGAGGTCCAGTGGTTAGGACTCCGTGCTTTCACTGCCGAGGGCGCGGGTTCAATCCCTGGTCGGGGAACTAAGATCCCGCAAGACACACAGCATGGCCAAAAATAAAATAAAGTAAGTTCTGATGAAAACTATTAAGAAGAGCACTTCAATAATGAAACTAAATAATCAAAACATATTAAAAGTATCAATCTTGGGTGTACCAGAATCTTGTGCCTTAATAAGGATACTAGACTCTCAGTATTTTGATAGCCCTTAAATAAGTAAGAAATGCCAAATTAAGTTATTCGTAACTAAATTTCAATCCTCCCAGTGTGAGAAAAATTCATCTCCTTCTTTGAGTCAAAAGAAATACCTGATTTCTAGTTTCTTATTTTATCTTTGTACGACCATCAAGTGTACTTCCAAGGCATTTACTATTCTGTGAAGCTATAAATCACCCCTCTGGATCCACACTGTATCCATCTTATGCCTTTTTTAATCCAACCCAGTAGGACATATTTAAAGGAGGATTTTAATGTATATACTGTCAAAGTGGTTGATAGTCCCATGTCATTATGTTGATCTCCATCAACTGTCCAGAAAATAGTAAGAGTGGCTAGTTGTCCTATATACAACAGAATTAGATTTCAATTATGACATTTTCATTGACCTAAGGAATTTAAGGATTATCTCCAAGAAATGGCACAGGGCAGCTGGTTCTGTATTATAAGGTAACAAGAAAGTTAAGTTTGCCAGGTAAGACCAACAAAACAAAAACAAACAGCAAAAACCAACCTCCCAAGATCTTCTTAAAAATGAATGATGTATTAAATCATATAATACACAAGTGTCCGGTATAGACACAGAAGTCATTTCAGAAATATCCCCTATGGATTGTAGATGTAAAAGGTTAGTATTCTAAAGATAACTAAAGTCCAGTCAAGAAGTCCAGCTCAGTGTGTCCTGGACACTGCTTATTGACTAGAAGATGTATACAAGCAGCAGGAGACAAATCACAACAACAACACGTAGGCAACATTCCATGTTCACTATTTGCCAAGCTGAGTTCTGTGTGCTTCACACACGTTAACACATTTAAACCTCACAGCAACCCTATGAGGTAGGTACTATTATTATCTCCATTTTACAGATGAGGAAACAGAAGTACAGAAGTTAAAAAAACTTCTTCCAGATCACACATCTAGTAAGTGGCTGTTTTACTTCAGGGAACACTGTTACTATAAATGAACCTCAAAATATATAAAGGCACAAAGATAATAGAGGTTCATTTCCTTCCCGTATAATAGTATTGTGGTGTGAACATACCTTCAGGGTAAGATCTCTTTCCCATAGTCATTCTGGCTTCTGGTTGGAAGCACTGTCATTTTCAACAGGTAGCTTCTCGGGTCACCTGGGAGTTGTCTGCAGTCAGAAGAAGAAAAGAGTATGAAATAACAGGTGTGGGTTTTTTTTTTTTTTTTTGGCCAGGTCTAGAAATAGCAGATAGTTTTATTAACATTTCATTGACTGGAACTCAGCTATCTATCGATACCTAAATGCAAGGGAGTCTGGGAGATCTGCCCATGAATTTCTTGCCACTGTGACTAAGAAGAGTTTCTAACTCCATTCGTAGAGTCCATGCTCTTAACCTTCCTGAGCATTCTGATACCTGAACAAGCATTGGATACTCTCCAGCCCAAACCATATCAATGTTTATCAAGTCTGATGAACAGGCCCAGTGTAACTACCAAGTTGCCAACATTTTCTGATGACCAGAAAAAAATGAGACATTGACTACACACCAGAAGTGTGCCCAAGTTAGAAGAAAAGCTTCTGTGTTTGTGTGCTAAGCTCTAAGGCAGTGACTTTTAAAGTATGGCTCGGGGATTTCTGAGGGTCTCTAAGACCTCTGGTGGTGTCTGTGACATCAAAACTATTTTCACAATAATACTAAACTATTATACGCCTTTTTCACTATCATTCTCTCATAAGTATACAGTGGAGTTTTCCAGAGGTTACATGACATGTAATATTGCAACAGATTTTTAAAATTGAGGTATAGTTGATGTACAATATTATATAAGTTACAGGTGTACGATATCACGATTCACAATTTTTACAGGTTGTATTCCATTTATAGTTATTATAAAATATTGGCTACATTACCTGTGCTGTAAAATCTATCCTTGTAGCTTATTCATTTTATATATAGTAGTTTGTACCTCTTAATCCCCTACCCCTACCTCGCTCCTCCTCCCTTCCCTTTCCCCACTGGTAACCACTAATTTGTTCTCTATATCTGTGAATCTGCTTCTTTCTTGTTGTATATTCACAAGTTTGTTGTATTTTTTTAGATTCCACATATAAATGATAACATACAATATTTGTCTTTCTCTGTCTGATTTATTTAGCTTAGCATAATGCCCTCCAAGTCCATCCATGTTGCCACAAATGGCAAAATTTTCATTCTTTTTTATGGCTGTGTAGTATTCCATTGTATATCTGTACCACATTTTCTTTATCCATTCATCTGTTGATGGGCATTTAGGTTGCTTCCATGATATTGCAATAGTTGAATGCAGAAGCAGATAGGAGAATTCAGTTACTTTTATTAAGCTAGACATTAAAGAGGCTTGCAAAAATATAAACAATGTCAATCTTCTCACTAATTTTTCTCAGTTTGGAAATATGTTTATTTTTTCATAAATATTTATGGTAGCATGTTATGTACTTATCATTGTTTTAAATGAATTAATGAATATCTATTTCAAACATTTCAGTTTTAGGCTCTAACCCAGTAAATATCAACAAATCTTACCCATATAAACAAAAGCTATTTGAGGTCCTCAATTATTTGTGAAAGTATAAAAGCGTCCTGGCACCAAACTTTGAGAACCACTGCTTTAAGGCTTAGTAATCAGGTCTGCTAGAAATTCATGGCCATAGTTAGTTATCCTGTACTATGACTAACCAGTTGAGTACCTCTTTCTCCTTTAGATGCGTTAGCTAAAAACAGGTCCATTAAAGACAGAACCATGATCATGGAGTAGTGGAGATGCAAAAGTGCTGTGCGCCCCCCACCAATACCGTAATGAGTCAGAGTCTGAAAACAGCAGTAAGCTGTCTCATTTTAGCATTGTTGCTCATCTGTTGCTTTTTTTAAGTCAACTGCCATATTCCTTCATTCAATAAACATGTACCATGTAGTGACTATGTTCGAAATACCATTCTTAGTGCTTTGTAAGTGTAAAAATGGCTAAGATTCCATTTTTATCCTTAAGGACTTGCAATCTAATCAAGGAGAAAAGTGCCTGTAAGGTTAAACACAGGCATAAGAGAGGGATGAATACAAGCATAATCTTAAGACTGAGTGATCACTCCAGCCAAGATGATGAAGAAAGCTAAACCACTGATCGGAACCACAAACAACGAGTAGGATTTTGAGACACGTGGATGGAAGAAAGATGTTTCAGCTAAAGGGCATGGCTTGAGCTGAAGTGTGAAATTAGCAGCCTGCAAAGCATGTCTAGGTAGGAGTGAGCAGTTGGGTTGATTGGAGGAAGATGCCGTGGGTAAGGAAATAGAGGGAGATAAAGCCGAGAAGCCGAAAGGATTTGAACATTATTTGGTACTCAGGGAAGAGTCAAGGCGATGATGAGGACTGTGATTTAAGGAGATAAATTAGATTTGGGTGGCAGAATGGATGTGAAGGAGAAGGAAAGGTAAGTCAGTTAAAACTGTTGCCAAAAGTGCCTGTTCTATGAAATGGAATCCAGGTCACTGTCCACTAGGACAAAGGCTCTTAATCTTTTGGAGGTCGTACACTCCTGGTAGAATCTTTTGAAAGTCACAAACCCTCGCTTCAAATAATAATATGTAGGATACACACAAAAAATTTTTTGCCATTTCATATGCCCTTGAAGTCCGTCCATGGGCCCAAATTTCAGAATTACTGGTGTACTTCAATATGATATACATGCTAGCCAACTATTTCCTAAGCAAACTGTGCCATTCCTCAATTCCTGTGAATCAAAATTAGCTTCAGAGTTTCCCCTGACCTTCAACAGTTCCACCAACTCTGGTAATCATGGTGGACTGAAAGAATGAGCCTTTTAAAAAGGAAAAAAAAAATCTCTTTTTAGTCTCTTGACCTCCCTGCAGGTTTCACTGAAAACAGACACGTTCCACATGTCTTTTTCCTCTCTCTGTTGCCGCGCCCTCCTGTCGCCCCTAATGATTGTGACCTTAGTGACCTTCCAGAATATCCATATGGCCCTTTCTTTCCTCGACCTAGCAATACCATACCTGCTGCTTGAGGGTTTGGATCTCATAATATTGTTCCTAAGCCTGGCCTCTCTCCCTGCCTGGCATTGTGGGCCTGCCACGACACCGGGCTGGCTCGTAAAACATCTCTTTATGTACTTTATTACTTAAACTCTTTTATTTGCCTGCAGGAGCCCTTTAACAAAATCACATTGAATTGACTTTCTCACACCAAATCAAATCTCCCTGGTCCCAGTTCAGTTGTCTTTGTCAATATGTATTTTATAAATGGAGTGAATTAACAGATGCTGTTGGAACAGAAGTGCTGGAGTAGCGTTTATGTTTTTAGTGCTCTCTCTGGGCAGATGAGTGGTGTAGGAGTGTTACACAGGTACCTCGGGATGGAAGTCATGCTCGTCATTTCAGTGGATATGTATTCTTAACCATTTTCTTTAAATATATTTTAAACCTCTTTATGACTCTTTTTATTCGTAGTGTTTGCTTATATGGTTTTATCATTTGTTCCATCAGGCTTAGATTGGACTTGATTATACCCCTTCATATTAAAAGATGAAACTTAAAGCCTCTCTACCAGGCAAAGAGGACAGGACTTTCTGTTCGCCATGAGGGACTAATCATGACATACCTTTGGAACATATTGCTTTATTTCTATTATCTGTGTTCTCCATGCAACCTTGGATATGAAACTCTGGGTTGAAACTGTTCTAGAATAAAGTACTGACTTTCCACGTCCTAGACTCTGACATCAGTCGAATGAATGACTACCCCTGTTACATAAGATGGAATTTGGAGACTTTTGCAGAGAGGAAAATACATCATAAAAATCCATTGTGTAAGATGTGTATTGAAAGATTTCCCAGGAAGATTTCCATATGACATAATGACCTTTTGAAACGTGTAATGTATAAATGCTATAAAATACATTGCAACGATCTGGGGAACATTTTTACCCTACCCTGTCTCAGTTTTGTGGTGGTAGCCACAGAGTCAGCTGCTGGTAAAGACAAGATGCATTTCTTTTCTTTCATGCTCTGCCATCAACTTTATGTTTGTCCTGAGAATGACTAATCACAAACCTGTTTTTTTTTTACATTCTTCTAGGCCTGAAATATAATTCCTTGGCTTAAAATGTGGTCCCCATGGTCATTCCCAGAGTTCCACAATGATTTGTCATATTCTAGACTCTGCTTTTTATGACTGTACTACTTTTAACTCAAAAGCATGATAATTCTTGGATAATTTTTAGAAAAATGGCACACTTGTTTTACAGAATTAACAATTTAGAAATTCATCAGGACTGTATGTTTATAAATGCTCTCCTTTCAGCCATGGACATTAAGTAAGTGTTAGTAACATATTGGAAGTGTTCATAATATTATGAGTAAAAAAATTCTTTCCTTCTCTCTTTTCTCAGTTGTATCCAATGCGACAGAAGCTATCCATTGGATATATGCACTATTTGCAAAGACAATATAGGCTGTTTGATCTCAGAAATAAATATCTAATAGTTCAGTGCATACTCTACCCCTTTAATAACATCTGCATCTTGTTCAAAGAGAATCTCCACCTTTGTACAAATTTAATAAAGAGCCTCTGGAAGTGTAGATCAGTCCATCAATAATACATGACCTGTTTTGTTTTTCTTTGGGCATATTTAAAACTGTGATTTCTATGTGTCAAAGGTCAAAAGTCAAGTGCTCCATGTGATAAATTAGGTAGGGTCAAAAGTTATTGCAGTGCAGTTTCAGAAGATTGTCTGTCTCTGAATTTGCAGCTCATTCATGCTGAAGTGATGCACTATGGGAATTACTACCAAGCTCTGCTCGGCAACATCTGCTCTCCCTAAGTGAGTTAGTGCATGTCAGACATCTTTATGTCAGAATATTGCAGTGATGGATGCAGTCTTCAGAAAATGCTGCATAAAAATCTGGTGTGCCGTTCTGGCCATTAAGTGAAATTACTATTTAAATTAATGGCACTGTCACAGTTTATCTGTGCAAAGAATGAACGCTGATTAGGGTATTAAGTAATTAGCAATTTATCACACTGGAACAAGGTTGATAATAATTAAAGAAGTAATGGTTTACCAAAGAAACTAGAAAGGGAGTCACTTCTTGTTATGTGAGTGAAATCTTGGCTTTAAATTTTAATTCAGTGAAACAAAGATGAAGCTCTTTGTGAAAGAAAGCATCCTTTTTTCTAGTGTAAAAACAGTTCATTATCAAAATTTTAGTTGACCTGTCAAAAGTCCCTCAGAGCGATCAGATGACTGATTAGGAGTTTGGAATTAGGTCAATGTCTGCATTTTGATTTTATACTGAAAGCATGGTGGAACCGTAAAGTAATTTGTGAGTAGAGGGGGAGAATGTATTTTGCTCCCTAAAGGGCCAGTTTTCAGATTTTGATTGCTCTTTAAAATAGAAACATGAATTATTTTAAGAAAACTGCTGGAGAAAAAAAAATGACAGTAAAGAATCCAAGGTTGTATTTAAATGTCTGATCAGAAAGCAGAAGAAAAAAAATGCCCAAACAATATAAAACTTGAAGCTGTGGATTTTTCTTTTTAGTGTGTGTGTGTGTGTGTGTGTGTGTGTGCGTGTGTGTGTGTGTGTGTGTGTGTGTGAGAGAGAGAGAGAGAGTGTGAATTTTACCCATCATAATCAAGACTCAGACCACAATGATAGCCCTGCTGTGTGTATCTATTTGAAAGAACTTCCCCTGGAAAAGTTAATACAACTAAAATTATTAATAAAGCACCAAAGAAAACAGTTTACTTTTAAACCAATTACTTTGAATAGTTATCACCTTTAAACATGAGGTCAAAATGCAGTTATGATCAATGTAATAATTAATCATAAATAAAAAATTTTTAATATTGAGAGATATGTTTTTAAAGTGGAAAGATCAGTGAGAGTGTTCTTTGGAGTCGTGTGGATAAACATCTTTCTTAAGGCACGTGCCAAGTCAGTGTCTACTCTCAATGATTTTTTTTATAAACTGGAAAACACTTAAAACTCATTGGTCTATTATTAGGAGTGTCTTTCATAATGTAGGTGTTTGTACAGGACCAGATTGAGCAATTCGGGACCCCAGGACCCTTTGAAGTTGAGGTTCTTTATGTTACCAGTCATGACTAATAATAAATAGACAAAATTCTAATTAAAATAAATCATTCATCACATTGCGCTGCTGTATAACTGGATATAAATTCTACTATGACAGCCCTGTGACATGGGGTATAGGCATCTTCATTTCTAGCTTAATCTGACTCTAGTACATTGTTTATTTATTCAGCCTTTTATGTCTATATTTCTGTGGTGTCTCTTCTATGGCAAGATCTAAATGATGTGAGCACAAGCAGTTACACTGAATTGGGTGGGAGAAAGGAGGCTGTTTGGTATCTCAGGCACACCTGTCTTTCATGGAGAAGTGGAGATCAAAGGTCTTCCCTGCAAGGTCTTTCGGCCACCACCCCAACCTCTTACCCACGTCTAGTGATGGGTCTAGTGCAGCTCGAAGAATGGTGGCCAAATGGCTCACCTACCTGATCAGTGAGTGCACTCAACTGGTTTTGAATACAAATCTATCTCATGACCAAAGAATGGTTACAGTTGCTGCTGGATTCACAAGAATCAAATATCTGTATCTTAGACAAAGGCAGGCAGAAACTTACAAGATGCTTACGCAAAGTCTCCAGTTCTAGGATGGTGCTACCTCTCCACTGTCTAGCCTCTTATCCCAGAGTGCATGGGTGACCTCTTCTCCCTTGTGAATTTCTAAAGATTTCTTCTGAGTTCCTGTGGTTTAACTACCCCTTTCTCTGCAACAAGATGTTATCATCACAAATTGGGCAGGCAGTTCTCATGACAGAAATCAGATCACTTTTTATGGTGCTTAGGAGAAATTTGGCCCCCAGCTGAATGATTTTAGAACACTTCCTCTTGTGTGTTCTTTACCTAATTAGTGTCTAGTGCTCTTGATCAGAAGGACCCCTCACTGTACATTTAAATCACCTTGGTAGGGAAATGCTACCTGAGCTATCGTACCGTTTCAGGAACTGCCTGAGTCTGACATTTTTATACCAAACTTTATACCAACCTCAGTTTTCTTCTCTTTTTTTATTTCATATTCATATATAACATTTTATTGTTGCAGGGATGTTCTGTTGTGGGCAGGATTATATGAATATGTCAGATACCATATGCTGCTCAGCTTCCAGTGGAGAGTCTAAAGCACATGTTAAAAAGAATGACCCAGTGCCAGTAAAATGCTGTGAGACTGAACTTATTCCAAAGAGCCAGAACTGCTGTAATGGAGTTGGATATAATCCTTTGAAATATGTTTGCTCTGACAAGATTTCAACTGGAATGATGATGAAGGTAATTGATAGAAAACCTCTCGGGCTGATTTGACAATGGAAAGAGAAATACATTGTTCATAACTATTTTTCTAAAATAGGAATATAGGGCCTCCCTGGTGGCGCAAGTGGTTAAGAGTCCGCCTGCCGATGCAGGGGATACGGGTTCGTGCCCCGGTCTGGGAGGATCCCATATGCCGCGGAGCGGCTGGGCCCGTGAGCCATGGCCGCTGGGCCTGCGCATCCGGAGCCTGTGCTCCGCAACGGGAGAGGCCACAACAGTGAGAGGCCCACATACAGCAAAAAAAAAAAATAAATAAATAAATAAATAAATAAATAAATAAAATAAAATAGGAATATAAAAACTCCTATGTGCATTATTCATTTTCACATTACATCCATATTAATACCAAATGAGTTCGCTATGATTGATGTTATTGCAATGAATTCTAAAGGAATTAATAATGATTAGCTGTTCTCAGGAAGCTTTACCAGCACTTCAGATTAGTGCAGACAGAAAGTCTGAGCCGGCATGTTGCTGTGGAGGGAGATGAAGGGAAATTCAGCTTCTTTTCTCTAGCCCCCCAACCATAGGCCATCACTTTCCTTTCATAGAGAACTTACATACAGCAGATTCACTTCACTGTGTTTCTGTCATATTCCTTAAGACAGTGTAAGATCAGCAAAAGCCAGCCAACCACAAAAATGAATAGGCCTGTGGGTGCATCATTTATGTTTGTATGTTGAGATGCTCCACATACAGCCATGCCGTGTTTGTTAGCATTAAACTTGACCCAGCACTCTAGAAACCTACCAGTTTAAGGAAAGGATTATGGGCATTTAAAAAACAAACACCCTACTATGTTTGGTAGTAATTTGTCACTAAGAGGTGGCTAAAAATTGGTGCTTTGGTCACAGACAATAGAAGAGCTCTTGCTGAGTGAGGCAACTGCACAATCATTGTGTGGACATCATGGTCTGTCGAATGGACCATAAGTCTTGAGATTTTTAAGGCCCCAGCAAGCACTTTGTGGCAATGAATATTAAGATATTCATAACTGAATCACTTTGCTGTATACCTGAAACTAACACAACATTGTAAATCAACCATACTCCAATAAAATTAAAATTTAAAAAAAGGAAAAACAGACAACACGTAAAATTATTGGAGAGTAGGTACTTCATGAGGTGAATAACCATACAAAACACCCAACAAAAATAGTAAGGTTTTGTCTACAAAATTTTTTAAGAATCGATCTGATTTGAACACAACTTTAGTCAGTTCTGTGAAAGAAATCTATCCAACACTATGTTCCAAAATTTATTCCAGGCCAGTGTTTTCAGAAGTTTTGACTAGGATATTTTTCTTAAATACTTAGTATTTTTTGGTCTTAAAGAGCTGGTGACGTTGCAAGAACGTGCCTTTAAAATAACGAGTTAGGAAGCATCTATATAAAAAAAACTCTCCTTAAAGGGGCACTCATATTTGAAGAATGAAGATAGAAAACCTGTTAGTTTCAGAAATGACACCATCACTCACAACTATGTGTTTCATTATTGCCCACCTCACATTTGATTCCCAGGCATCTCATTTTGGTCAAGAAGAGACAGCTTCCATTATTTAAGGAGAATGTTCAGGATATAACCATGATCTTTTAAGTTGGCTTGAATTGGCTCTATGAAAGCCAATTAACAGTTGTATTTGAAATTCATATTTAAATGATTATGATTAGGAGATTTTCTGAATGCTGAATCAAGCAGTGTGTTATAGGTAAATTTCAATCCATAGATTCCATTTTGTTTCCTGAAGACCTCTTTCCTGGAGTCTTCCAATTCCTGCTCCAATCTAGACTGGATCACTGTGGGATTTCTGCACAGCTTTCCCAGCCCATCTTCCCTAAGCTGTCAGTTTGGGAAATCCTTTCATTCCTCCTCTGTGTTGGTCTTCCTGTGTTCGAACCCCAGTTGTCCCTTTTTGCCACCTTCTTTTGAAAAATTATCTCCCTTGATACAGGTGCATGAAAGGTAAATGTTTTGAGAACTTGATGTCTGAAATTATTGTAATTCTATTTCCCATTGGGTTGATAGTTTAGCTAGGTATACAATTCAAGGTCAAAAAATATTTCTACACAGGATTTTGAAGGCATTTATGCATTTTTAAATTTTCATTGCTATTCTGATTCCTGTTTCTTTGTAGGTAACCATGTTGTTTTTCCTATGACAGTTTTTTTTTTTTTTTTTTTTTGCGGTACGCGGGGCTCTCACTGTCGTGGCCTCTCCCGTTGCGGAGCACAGGCTCTGGACGCGCAGGCTCAGTGGCCATGGCTCACGGGCCCAGCCGCTCCACGGCATGTGGGATCTTCCCGGACCGGGGCACGAACCCGTGTCCCCTGCATCGGCAGGCAAACTCTCAACCGCTGTGCCACCAGGGAAGCCCCCATGACAGTTTTTAAGACATTCTCTTTATTCTGCTTTTCTAAAATTTCATGGCAATGTGCCTCTATGTAGATGTTATTATCATCGTTATTATTAATATTCATAACGATATACTTTTTGTGGACTTTTTCAGGGTGGGGTCTATGGCCTTCAATTCCAGGGACTGTTATTTTATTATTTCTTTGATAATTTGCCTCTTCTTTTGTCTGTTTTCACTGATCACTTTGGTGTTGGACTTCCTAAACTGATATTTTAATTTTTTCTTCTTGTTTCTTACCTATTGATTAACTCCTCATCTTTTTCAATGTGATGAGATATTGCCTTAACTATATCTTTCCACCTTTCTATTGATTTGTTGTGGGGTTTTTTTAGCTATCATATTATTTTTTAGTTTTTAAGTGCTCTTTCTTGTTTGCTGATTATTACTTATATCATCCTACTCTTGTTTCATTCATGGAACATCTTTTTTTTAATCATTCTGGAAATATTCATTCCATTGTTGCTTTTTTTAATTGTTTGCTTTATGCTTTGAATTGTCTCATTTGTTTGGTACTATTTTTTGCCTATAAAATTTTATTTTTTTAATTTATTTTATTGAAGTATAGTTGATTTACAATGTTGCATTAATTTCTGCTGTACGGCAAAGTGATTCAGTTACATATATATATATATATATATATATATATATATATATATATTCTTTTACATATTCTTTTCCATTATGGTTTAAGATTGGTACTATTTTAATACTTAAAGAAGTATCCTTAATACTCCATCCTACATCGGGATGGCATACATGCCTGGCTGCCATATGGAGTATCCAGTAGCAAAGAGGGCTGGCGTTCTCACTATGCAATATGCAGAATTGCGTTTAGCTTTCCCACTCTGGCTCCTGGCTTCTATCTTCCAGTGGACCCTCTCTATTTTTTTTTTTTTTTTTTTAGTTTCACCAATTATTTTCTACGTTTTTCTCATTTTTCTAATCCTTGGCCAAATGCAGCTCTAACAGCACACATACTGCTCATGTTCTAAGCTGTGATGTCTTCCCCAGAGTGGTGAGCTCAGGAACACTTGGCTTGCTTTGACAGTTATCCCAGGGCAGAGTTTGCAGAATATTTAGCCATAGCACAACAGGCCTCCTCAGCTTCCCGAAGCCCAGTACGTATTTCTTTGCCACGGCCTGCTTAAACCTAAGCCAATTCCATATACTTTAGGGTTTTGTTATTGTTGTTAAGACAACATCCAACTTCAAAGTACTAATTTGTGTTTTTGCTAGAATACACTGGACTATGCTGAGGTAAAAACAGACATACTCATGTATGGAATGGGTCAACAGAATGAATTTTTTTAAACCTTTCATGTGACAGTCCAGTGTGAGACTGGCAGATCTCCTCCATGAAACATCTCAGGAACCCAAGTCACTTCCATCTTGTGGGGCTTCACAGTGGAAAAAGGGAGAGAGTGGATGATTGCACATGTATGCGTCTTCCCTGGATGCAGAATGCATCTCTTCTGTACACAGTCACACAGACATTTCTAGTCACATGACTCTTCTTATTGTAGCCGGACTTGAAAATCTAGCGTTACAGGGGAGAAAAGGCAAAAATGGGCACTCCTGGGCACGTAGCCTTGTCTCTGCCACATCCATCCACTTCCCAGCTTCCAAAAATGTGTGTTACTTCCCTTCCTGTTTCCTTGGACTTTCCATATTCCTTTATTGTCATTTGGTTGGCCTTTAAGAGGAAATGATGATAAATGCACATGTTTGATTCACCATATTTAAATGGAAATCCAACTATATTTTTCTGAAGCAGCTTTACTTTGATGATCGTAGGGAAAATAACTTATTTTAGGTAAAGAGACAGATTGAATGTAGATCACTTTTAAATAACAAAAATGATTTTAAATAAGTTATGCTACCTATATAAAGGGAAGATGAAGTAGAGCTTTGCCTTATAAGAATATTGCCTTATTTATATCTCCTGTAATTTGGGATGATGAAGTATTTCATTTTCTGAGATTAGAGCCTACTAGTACTTATCAATAGCTATAAAATTTCCAGAGATTCACCAGAGAAAAAGTTTATAAATATAAATAATAATGATTATAATGACAGTTCATGAAATATTTAAATTTTCTAAAATTTGGACGCAGAATACTTCTTATTAGTCCAAATTTCCCAAGAGCACAAGAAGTGCAGATTTGTCTAAAACTCCATTAGGAAAGTGTCAAAGTAACAATACTAAAATAACTACTCCTGTTATTATTTATAGCATATCTACTAAGTGTAAGGCATTTACGTTATCTCATTTGAGTCATTCAAACAAACCTGCATAGTAAATTGAATTTCCATTCTTTCACGGAAGAAGCTGAGGCTTTGAGCAGATAAGAGACTCGTTCAAGGTCACAACACCAATAAGTTGCAAAACTGGATTTTGAATCCAGATCTGTGTCATTTCAAAGTAACTGCTCTTTCTAGTATACAGACTGCCCTCATTTCTTCTTATGAATTTTGAGGTGTTCATTCATGAACTAAGCATAGGAAAATTTCATTTGAGAGTTGTAAAAACCTATGCCACACATGTCTAAATGAACTTTTTCAATTCCCTTCCCCCCGCCCCACCTCTACCGCTTGACTTAGGAAACCAAAGTCTGCAGGACCCTCTGCCCGGCGTCTATGGAAGCCACAGCACACTGCGGCAGGTGTGACTTCAACTTTACCAGCCACGTTTGTACTGTGATAAGAGGATCTCACAATTCCATGGGGAAGGACTCAGTCGAAGAAATGTGCTCATCTGCTGAAGAGCCTGTTCATATGGGAAGTGTAAACACACTCTCCTTCACAGGTAACAGAAAGGGAGCCACCTGCCCATGGCTTAGAAGGGGGAGTGAAAAGCTGCTGAAAATGCAGATTTATTTCACTCTGACCTCAACTCCCTCCTTCACCTCATATCAATTAATTCCATCATACTTATGAGCCAGAGAGTTACCAGGTAGTTAAAGGCACAATCTGGATCTGGTCAAAGTTAGTAGTTTAAAGTTTTTCAGAGTCGAACTTTAAACAAGGATGTACTCTATTTTAAAGTAAGCCTGTAGAGAATGAAGAACAGGGAAATAAATTAGTTAGGTGACCTTTAATGGTATATCTAGTTAATTTGCAATGAGCCTCATTTTCTTTCTCAAAAGTTGAATGCAGGCTTTCAATAAGTGCCATGAATGAGTGTTGTTATTCTTCCAAGCAGAAAAGAGGGAGAAACCTGTCTGGTCACTAAGACTTGGCAGCATCATTCCAAGGAGGAGGCAGACTGCTCAGTGAAGGCAGTACCACTTTCCTGATCTTGGGTCTGGGGCCAGAGACTGTGCTCTCCTGCAGCCTGGTGTTTCCCTAAGATGGCCATCATCTTGGGAACAAGAACCTTCATGGTTATTGAAAATAATAATTTCCAAGCCCCATCTTAGCCCTACTGCATTAGTCCAAAATAGTGATTCTGAGGCTTGGCTGAGTCAGGTGAAAGACACTGTAAATTTTAGGATCATCTCCAAAATAGTTCTGCCATTTGTTAAATTTTTATTTTTCATCCATTTACTTAAGTCCCTGCTTAAGTTTCTGTTTTTTGAAAAATTAGATGTGCGTGTGTAACTGTGTGTGTACACACAGCTATTGTTTAGAGTCAAATGGAATACATTTAAGTGACATAATTCAAGCCAGCTGAGGTCAAAGAACCAATAAAACCACTGTGTTCCATCATGACTCACCATTCTGCCTTACCCAGCCAATGGTGGGTGGTAATGGCAAGCCTTGAGAAGGAAAATAGTAAAGCAGGATACTAGGATGAGAGGGAGTAGATTAGGAAGGGAAGGAAGGAATAGAGATAAAGTTTAGTGAGTATTACTTAGTTCCAGTGCTCTGCTAGACAGTTTTTCTTATTAAATACAGTTGATTTACAATGTTGTGTTAATTTCTGCTTACAGAAAAGTGATTCAATTATACATCTATACATTCATTTTTTAATATTCTTTTCCATGATGGTTTATCACAGGCGATTGGATATAGTTCCCTGTGCTATACAGTAGGGCCTTGTTGTTTATCCATTCTGTATATAATGGTTTCAATCTGCTAACGCCAAACTCCCAGTCCCTCCCTCTGCCACTCCCCCTTTGTGCTAAACATTTTTAAACCTTATCTTAATTTACCCATAAAGCAATCAGGTAAGTATGATCATTTCACAAATGAGGAAACTGAGGGTCAGATCTGTAAAAGTAACTTGTTGTGGTAATAGTCAGGTTCAAATCATGTCATCTTTAGGAGCTGCAGATGTAGTGGACTCCACTACATCACACTCAAGACCAATGTCAGAATTCACGTTCCCAGTTTAGGCTTCCCAAGTCCAGCCCCCTCTCTCCTCTGTGCTCCTGTGACACACGGTCATACCATTCACCACTTCTACCACGTATGTGTCATAGGCATCTGGACTCTTGTCTCATCTCTCCTACCAGATTGAAGTATCCACGTGAATAGAACATCCCTGTTTAATTTTACCTTATTTTTAGATTTAGCACACTGTAAGCAAACAAAAAAATATTTATTGGAATGCCTTTAGGTAGGAAAGGCCTCTGGGTAGAAAACAGTTGGACCGCTAATCTCTTCCCACTCCCAGTTATAGATTTAAGTCATGAACCCTCATTTAAAAATTACTTGGTTTTCTTCTAAGACAGTTCTCTGCTTTTATCTGCCCTTGGTAATCAAGGTCAAGATTTTGAAGGGTTTTTAAGACATATTTGCAGTAGACCTCTCCAGAAGAGAATAGCTGTTTCCACCTACTGATATAATATTGCAGGGGCTTTTAACATCCATATTTCAGATCGGTTTGCCTACCAGAAAACACTATAAAGTGAACATGAAAAATGACAAAATTTTACTTTTCATGAAAAAAAATTAAGCACTCAAATGATGCTCAAACAAATTCCACTGAGACCAGTTTAGACGAAAAGTCAACCATTTTTAGAAATTGACAATTAAAAGCTACAACCACCAGTGCTAACCAAAATTTATTTGTTCTTACAATCATTTATTTATCAAAAATATTTATTAAATCCTTACTAATTACCAGTCAGTATATGAGGACCAATAACTTGAAAACTAGTAGGAAATTCCATCAGGATTTGAAGCTAATATGAAGAGATAGGAAAATTAATACATAATTAACTCTAATATGAGAAACAATGTGCAGGTAAGTTCTATAGAGGTAAGCATAGGATGCTTTGGAAGAGTATTGCAAGGACACCTAACCCAGACTCAAAAAACTTCAAGAAGGATACTGTGCCCAAAGAAAGAACTGAAGGACAAGTTAGAGCCTATCAGTTTAAGGGGAGGTAGGCCAGGCAGAGAGAGCAACACATGCAAAGTGCAGGAAGCAGGAGGAAGCCCAGCAGGTCTGAAAAGCAAGTATCTTGATATGGATATAGCACATATAAGACAGAGAAAGTAATGGAGAGGAGGCCAAAGAGTGGGGTCAGATTATGAAGGCCTTTTAGGCCACACTAAAGAGTTTACCTTTATACTGCAATGAATGGATAGTTAGTGAAGCTCTTTAAGCAATGGAATGACACAATTATATACACATTTTTGGAAGGATTGCTCTGTTAGCTAAAAAAAATGGTTGGAGACAAATGTGTATGGGACCTTTCAGCAATTAACAAGTAAATATTGAGCAAACATACCACCCGAAAACCCAGCACCCTCATTTATCAGAATATTAGCCCCATGTAACATGTAAAATGATTTTGAGATAACAAGTTAAAAATAAAAGAAGAAGAATAGTTGGAAATTCTGGCAAAGAAAAAAAGAGCTCTGAGAAATGAGAGAGATGATTGAGGAAAGGTAAAATTTCAACTAGTGATTCCTTATGTGTAAAGCAAAAAGAATGCTTTTATGGGCTGAGAGAACATCTTTGAAAGACCAGGCCTCACAGGAAAATATAGAAGTAAGGCTAAGACTTGAGAGAGTCAAAAAGGAGAAGAATGAAATACAGTGGAAGAAAGAACAGGAATAAAATGTAGACAGTTGCCACAGCTGAAATTACAAATGGCAATATGGGCTTGAAGGCTACACAATAACAGTTATTTGCAGTGAATAGTTTAATCTGCTATAGCAAGAGGTTCAAAAATATAGTTACCATCTGTGGGTGAGTGGATGGACGGTCTGGGCAGCTCAGCCCCACAAGGTCATTCAGGATCTGGATTCCTCATCATGCTTCCAAGTGGTACAGCCTGAGTTGTCACACCTTTAGTTCCAGCCCATCAGAAGGGGTAAGAATGCTAACAGAAGGCAAGTGATTCCCTCTTCAGAAAGTGATGCACAAATTACCCATGTCACTTCCACACTCCTTCTGTTGTTGAGATCAGTCGTGTGACTACACCAGACTGCAAAGAAAACTGGGAAATGTAGACTCTGGCCAAGAGGTCTCTGACCAGGACAGAAGGGGGATCTGGGGACCCACTGGTGGTCATCACAGGTACAAAGCAGCAAATACCCTCTTACTGGAAAAAATGAAGACAGAAATGCATTTGTATAGCAATTTACATTTTATGAAGTTCTGCAGCATAACTTATTGCATTTTATTTTCATACTAATTCTACAAAAGAGGCAGGGCAGGCTTTATTGTAAGGAGATGCATGTAAGGAGAATAACCCAAGTGGATGGAATGAGAATTAATGCTGCATCCAATGGAGATAGAGCAGGTGGCCAGGCAGTCAAGGAGGACCTCTCTGATCCCCTGTCTGATGATCATCCAGAAACTGCCACACAAAAATACATATGTAGATCTTCAAAATTCACAGAATTAAATAAGTGGAAAGCAGATTTAAATAATTAAACTTTCAAGGAATGTTTTGGTAAATTTGTAGCATTTGTACTTCTGAAGTTATTAAAGCTCAAGACTGAACTAATATGTTTGGGATACCATTGAATCACGTGGATGATTATCTAATAAAAGTTTTGCCAGGCCAAAAATCTCAGCAGGTTGGTTTTGTTGTTTTAATTAGATTGGTTGTTTTTGGTTTTGGTTTCAGTTCTGGTTTGGTAGAAGATGAAGGAAGTATATATAGTACACTATACATGGTACATATAGTGGAGTGTGAATTCATTTTTATTCATTGAAATTGTACTGTGATAAGCTAAGTTACAAGCCCTGTATCTCATAACAACTGCATTATAATTCATGTAATAATTTAAGTAATATTGACAACATAATAATTGGTAAAATTTATAATAATAAAACTATAAAAGAATCTTGCCAAACCTGCCTCATACAGAAGTAAAGAGATCATGAACTTGGGAAGCATTAACATCTAATGTACATTAGTCTAGCGCTTTTATTTTTCAATCATTTCTTTAATGTATCCATATTTCTCTATTCAAATAGGTGAATTCTGTTCTGTGCAATTTCATATCTCTGCATCTAATAAGCACTTGTAATATTTTTTATGACTCAGAAAGTAAAGATCTTAGAGCTTTATTTACATACAATAGGATTAGTGCACTGAGCATTTATTTTTAAATGTTTAAGGTTTTGATATTTATTTTTGATATGATGGTAAGAAAATAAAAATTTTAAAAACCGCCGCTGTCCGATTTTCTGTCTTTCCAGATGTGAACCTGGAGCCCTACATGACATACGAGTATAGGATTTCTGCATGGAATAGCTATGGGCGAGGATTCAGCAAGGCTGTTAGGGCCACAACAAAAGAAGATGTGCCTGAGGGAGTGAGCCCCCCCAGGTGGACCAAAATGGATCATCTTGATGATATAATAGTCCTCAACTGGAAGAAGCCTATACAATCAAATGGTATTAAGCTATTTTTAAAATTCAAATAACATAATCCCATAAATCCATAAGGAAATTGAAATTAGTGTAGTCTGTGTTTAATTGGCATGCATCTAACCACTAAAAAGTATTTGCTGATAAAGGAAACTTCAGGTATGTGTCAACCAATCATTGATTTTGTGAAATAGCCCTCACAAGTTTTTAGCCAAAAATTATTTTCCTTGAATCCCAACATATGTCTGAGCTGCTTTCAAATAAGCAAAGCGTATTCTGGGAAGGCAGAATCGTTTTGAAAGTAAATGTTTGATAGTGAGGGGAAAGAATCAACTGACTGATTATGTCAAGAATCCATCTCCTCCATAAGAGTGAGTATAATTAAGAACTGCTTGAACATAGCAAAATAATAGCAATTTAAAATTAAATAATGCTATGTTATCCCATTTCTTCAGAACTCTAAGCCATCTGATTTGTTTGCAAACAGTTAAAAGAGTCTGACACTCAAATTCAGGCCTTTCTCTGCCTCTTTTAGGTCCTATTATTTACTACATTCTTCTCCGAGATGGAATTGAACGTTTTCAAGGAACATCGTTGAGCTTCTCTGATACGAAAGGAATTCAACCTTTTATGGAATATTCATACCAGCTGAAAGCTTGCACGGTTGCTGGCTGTGCCACCAGCAGCAAGGTAGGAGGAGTCTGTCTAAACTCTGGACAGAATTATCCAGTGTTAAGACTATATGAAGGTCCAGGTTGTAATGCCAATAAAGTAGGGCATCCATATGGTGTCTCAACTGAGTACCAACACTTCCTCCTGAAAGGAGAGATCACCACAAGAAAAATTTATTCGAATATCAATGTTTCATTCATCAAAAGAAAAAAACTTGAACCAGTATTATCCCCTTAATCCACTTTTCCTCCACCAACCCTTTGTAGGTGGTCTTCTATAAATCCATAATAGGTCCCAAGCCATTTCTCAGTTTAAAAACTTAGAAATTCTATTTAAATATCATTTCAGCAAAAATTGCCTGCTCTTGAAGAACAGAGAAAGGGACAAAGGAGCCTGACATAGAAAATAAAATAGTTCCAAGGCTTCTGCAACAGCCTTGACAAGAAATAATGAAGATCTGAATTCATGCAGCAGGGGTCAGATGAAGAATATCAGAAAGATACAACAGATACCAGGGCACAAAAACTACAGGACTCAGTAGTCAGCTGTATGTAGGGGAATAAAAGGAAAGTATTATGGGTATTTTCAGGATATCTGGCTTGACCAATTTGTTGGTCATGGTGCCATTCTGCAAGCAAATCAAAAAACAAAAGAGGAATATATATATATATATAATGGAATATTACTCAGCCATAAAGAGGAATTAAATAATGCCATTTGCAGCAACACAGGTGGACCTAGAGATTATCATATTAAGTGAAGTAAGCCAGACAGAGAAAGACAAATATCATATGATATCACTTATATGTGGACTCTAAAAAAAAAAGAATACAAAGGAACTTATTTACAAAACAGAAATGGGGGGCTTCCCTGGTGTCACAGTGGTTGAGAGTCCGCCTGCCGATGCAGGGGACACGGGTTCGTGCTCCGGTCCGGGAAGATCCCACATGCCGCGGAGCGGCTGGGCCCGTGAGCCATGGCCACTGAGCCTGCGCGTCCAGAGCCTGTGCTCCGCAAGGGGAGAGGCCACAACAGTGAGAGGCCCGCGTACCGCAAAAAAAAAAACAAAACAGAAATGGGCTCACAGACATAGAAAACAAATATATGGTTACCAAAGGGGAAGGTGGGGAGGAGGGATAAAATAGGAGTTTGGGATTAACATATACACACTACTGTATAGTAAAATAATAAACAACAAGGACCTACTGTATAGCACAGGGAACTGCACTCAATATCTTATAATAATCTATAAGGTAAAAGAATCTGGAAAATAATATATATATATATGTATGTATAACTAAATCATATATGCTGTACGCATGAAACTAACACAAGATTGTAAATGAACTACTGAAATAAAAAAAAAAGGAGGACAACTTAAAAGTAAAGAATAAGATTAACATTTTTAAAGCTTTTAAAAATATATTCAAGAGGAGGAGCAGATAGCATGGTGGAAGAAAATATTATTTGGCATTTTAAGTGAAAATGTCTAGTCAGAAGCTGGATTAAGAAGTGACTGAAATTTTCTGGAAAGATCTATGAGGGAAGTTGAAGCAAGGAGTTTGAGTGTGGTCATGTAAGGAGAATAGAGAGAGAGAGAGGCAAAAACTGAAGACCACAGATGACCAGCCCCCTTGGGGATGCTACTAAGCAAAAAATGGAAGAAACAATCAAACAAGTTAGGAGGAAAATAAGGAAAGAGCCATTTCACAGATGCCAAGCTAGTCAGAGGAGACCCAGTTTTCATATGGTTTAAACTTGAGAAGCGCAGCATCTTCACACACTGTGCAAGAAGCATCCAAGTAAAACCTTCAGTCACACACATCAGCTGCAGCTCATGTGAGCTGCTTTTTATTCAACAGACCCCAGAAGCATCTCTGAGTGCCCTACCAACTAAACAGAAGGCAGCTGATTGGCCCAATCAAAAGTTAGGGTCCGAACGGTCCTAGAGCCATTCCGTGCTTTTTGCATAGCGGAACTCCTGCCTACCAGATGCCAAAACAATTGGTGAAAAAGTGAAATCAGACTTCATTCTGTGAGAAAACAAAGGCAGCCAATTTTCTCCCAAAAATATATTTTGACAATATTGAGTAAATCACTGGTTGATTCTTTTTTTCTTCTCACTTGGTTCTCTTTCTAGAACATTGGCACAGACACTATAAAGTCATCCTGGGTATCATAGGAAGAGTACAGAAAAGGCTGCCCATTTATACTGTTCAAAGCATATTATATGCAAGCAAGTTCAGATGTGGGTTTTGCTCCAAATGTACTGGTGCTTAAAATGTACAAAATCAGGCTGTTAAAATGCAAAGACACCGATGGGCCATATGGAAGAGAGTTATCAAGAGTTCTCTAGTAAGACAGTCTGCCAGCCAGCTTTTACTTGTTTAAACTGAGAGCTGCAGTCTGCCATCAAAATTGTTGTTGAACCCGTGGTGATAAATGGTAGTCGAAGACTTATAGGATATATTCAAGGTCAGATTTCATTGTTTGAATAGGATGCGAGAGAAAGAATTTTAAAAAAGAGGGACTGCTTCTCCGAGCCCTGCTAATGATATGCCAGGCAAGACAACAACATTTTAAAACAAAAGTGACATTCTCATTGATCAGAATACCTAGTGTGCTATTCCAAGAAATTGCTGTTTAATTCCTGTGTTTTCAGGTCGTTGCAGCTACAACCCAAGGAGTTCCGCAAAGCATCTCTCCACCGAGAATCACGGCCCTCAGTGCGGAGACTCTGCATGTGAGCTGGGACGTCCCTCCTAAGCCAAACGGCGTCATTAAAGAGTACCAGCTCAGGCAGGTTGGGAAAGGTCTCATCTACACTGACACCACTGACAGGAGGCAACATACGGTCACAGGTGAAAAAAAAAAAAAAGAGGAAAATGCACCGGAAGAGTCTGTCATTGTGGTTAGGGGGGCAGAGCCTCCCAGGGGTGTGCGTTTGATATATGAGGTCACTTCGAAAGGACGCGTTCTCTTGACATATGGTCAGGTCCCACTTATCCATGCTAATAGAAGAGCCCACACTGGCAGCAATAAGCCACAACAGCAGATAACTTCAGAAATAATTTATAGTTGGCTTTGATATGCATTATGTGTAGGGTTTTTGCAACAGTATTAAGTTCTTTTTTTTTCTTTTTCAGACAAACAGTAAGATGCATTTTCATTCCCCAAGGATATACTCATAGATAATGGTACTAGGATAGCCAAGAATGTACTGGAAGGCAGGAGAAAAATCAGCCAGAGGCTAACAGTTGTCTACTGCGTGGGTAATTAATACACAGAATAGTTGATAGTTGACTGGTTGTGACAATTTGTTATTATTAGTAACATTAATTAATAGTAATTGTATTATTTTTGTTGCTTATTATAACATTATATATTATAATTAGCTTTAATAATATAATAATAGTACAGTATGATAGTATAGTGTCAGATAATTACTAGCGATGATTATAATAATAATTAACATGTTTTAGTCTGAATGTCACTTCTGAAGGGAAACATCTTCTGACTCACCAAGTCTAGATCAGCTTTCCTGATACACCATCACATCACCTTGTTTTATTTTCACCACAGACCTTTCACTGCCTGATAGTGTTTGCTTTTTATTTGTCTCTTTATGTCCGCCTCCACTGGAACGTAAGCTCCAGAATCGCAGAGACCGTCTCTACCTTGTTCAATACTGTATCCTTAGCACCTAGAACAATACGTGACATGTCAGTAAGTGCTAAATAAATGAGGAATAAGTAAATTTAATATGTGTCAAATACTGTCCTAAGCCCTTGACATTTACGATCTAATTTGATCCTCATCACAAACCTATGGGGCAGAGAGAATTATGACCCCCATTTTACAGAAAAGAATATTTCAAGAGATTTAGTAACTTAGCTCCATATTTAGATCTACTGAGTCATTCCAAACAGTTGTGTAAGTTTAGATTCTGAGAACACAGAGAAGAGTTTACAAACTTGTATTTTTTCCCTATTGCCAGTAGCCTCTCTCCAAGGCCTCCTGAGTGAATGCCTTCCTTCCGTTAGACCCTGTACTTTGCAGGGGGCGGTGATACCAGAGATAACGAAACTCACATAGAAGTGCAGAAAGGCCTGGAAAAGCATGCCTGGTTTTTCCTTAGAGGAGGCACAGGCCTTGCTACACAGGTGGAAAAATAAATTCCACAGTTCCCTGACACACAAGCAAGCACTCGTGGACAGATGTCCACTGTTTTCCAAAAGTGTCATAAGCCTACAGAAGGTGCTCAATAAATATTTGTGGACTAGCACATTATGATCCTGATATGAAGATCCCGAGCTAAGCCAAGGATAATGGGGATGGGGAAAGCCCTCATCCATTTAGATGATCAGATTTGTTCCCTAGATCCTAGTTCACTAAAAATGAAAATCATCACAAGCAATTGAAATGATGTTATTTGCCATAAAAAAAAACTTACATGTATACGGTGCTTTATAATTTTAACAAACCATTTGCATTTTGACTCCTGTGATTCTCATCACTTCCCTATAAGTGAGGGACGTTTTTAATATCCACATTTGAAAGATGAAGGTGAAAACTGGCCTACTCGGGGTCCCCAAGGCGTTCACTGCCTCCATCTATAAGGAAATCAGAATACCATTTCATTACAAAATATATATATATATATATATATATATATATATATATATATATATATATATATATATATATATATATATATATATACATGTAGCCTGCTTGCTGTGTTCTAGATAGTAGATTAAGTGCTCCAAAATAAGATTGTTGCTCTTAAGAAGCTCCCAGTACTACTGCCAAGTTAAGGAATAGCTTGTGTAATGATACACCAACAGAACTCCGTACAGAATGGAGTAGGAGAAATCAAAAGAATGACTGAGGATGGCCATGGAATGTTAATTACAGAGTTTTGAAAGCCAAGTTAATTAAGACTTGGTAGCAGTAAAGGTTTCACAATAAACTGGGATACAAGGATAAAGAATTCTCTTCTTACGGAATCCGTCTACTCAACCAGCATGGGCTTTGAACTGTCGCCAGTTGTACTGGTTTGCATTTTTTAGAAAACCAGAATTTACGTGCCGACGGACCAAATTCAATTGTGAGGTTCAAACCAACAGGATTGATAGCCTCCTTAATTATAAAAGTAATTGCAAAGCTTTTTCTTTAAATACCTTCACTCTACTGGCTCTTCCTTTTATTATCATTTTTAATGGATATTTTCGTGTCAGAGGATTTTATATGCATAACTTAATGGAAGAATTCCTCTTTTATTAGGATAAACATTTTAAAGTTTTTCTACCTCATTTTATTTTTTGTAAGATTATAAAGTGAAAAAATAATCTGTTAGAATTCATTTTAAACAGATTTAGAGAGTACTTCACTTGAGCACTCTAGCCCTAAAGAGCGATTTCTTTGTTAAATGAGGAAATAAACCTTCATTCAACAAAACCTTACCAAGTACAGTATCCTAATATGCAGTTCCTATGGGACAGGAATGGTGCCTGGCATTAGAGGATCTAAAACCCAAGATCTGTGTAGTGTTCACACATTTTATCTGCCAGGGAAAATTCAGTTCCATCGTTAGCTAACTGATCAAATTCAGTAGGGAAGTATTTTATGATGAGAATGACTATTTTATTGAGTTCATGGAATGAACTAAAATAATCAAATTTATTTCACATTCCATCTCAAACATTTGATCCAAGAGCTGCCTGAACCCCCTGGAGATAAAGGTTTTGCTTTTCTCATCATTTCCCAAACCTTGGCATTCCCTAAGTTACAGTTGAACACTGATGAAGCCGTAGCTCTAGTCATCCAGGAGCCTGAGAATCTAGGTCCTTAGAAATGACAGAAGGGAGAGTGGGCACCTAGCATCAGCCTCATTGTCTCCATGCTTATTTTTAATTACCTCAAAGCTTTAGAAACATGATCCCGTAAATGCTTTGTGGGAATAGTGGCAAATGCACTCATCATGTGAAATCCATAAATTGCTTATAATCCTCTCAAGATGTTAAAAAAAAAAGCATTAAGTAATTGAAGACAGGAAGTCCTCAGTTAATTATTTAGAGGTGTTATCAATGCTCTAAGTAAACTGAAGCGTTTTCTGCTATCTCACCGAGCCCAATACCATGGGGACCAAGGGGTAGCAGCCATCATCTTCTCATGTTCGCTAATGCAAACAGCACGTGGCAGCTTGTCAATAAAAGACCTTTTCATATCATTTATTACTAAACATGCCCACGGTCCTGCACAGAACAATCGGGATGTCAGTGACGGCATTGTTTTACTTGGGTTGCCGTGTATGAAACGTGGGCCTCCTAATGTAGCTATCGGGGTAGAGGAGAGGAGGAAAGGATTAATGAAATAATTGGGGCCACCGAGAACAAAATGAATTAATCATGTCGTCTTTAGCAGCAGACATGATAAGAGCTTATGTGTCTCTTAACTCTGGGGGAAATGTTTTCCAAATAATTCATTAAAAGTTGCTTAGCGTTTCATTGCACTTAAAGGGGAAGAGTCACCAGCATTAAGTCAACAAGGAGAGAAAAATTTGCCTTCCTTTCCCATCCTGTTAGAAACTCATGAACTCCTCCTGTGATAAAACAGCATAAATCCTAACAAGGCTAGTTGTAGCAGAAAATGTACTATTATTGCACTAAAACAGATATACTACATACCACTTTTGAAAAAAAAGAAGACATAGTTTGACCATCAGTATCCCAAAATGTGGACATTTTTTACATGAGGATTTTACATTTAAATAACTCGACCATATGCTCCCATCGTATGCCACACTTGGCTCTCATAGTATTTATGATACTTTATTGAATATCCTTTCTCTTTGTCTCTGTTCCTCAACCAGGAGTTAAAGCTCTTTAAGGAGAGAGGCAACAGCTAACTGTTTGCCATTGTGTCACCTATACTGTGATCTATCACAGAACCTAACGTATATTAAGTTTTTGAAAATCTTTGTTGAATGAATGAATGTTGAACAGTAAACTAGTATCTGAGTGACTAGATTCCATGTTGGTTGGATATAAAAATCACATTGTCAAACACAGCTAAATCTCAGGCAGAATGGGTGACAATTTGTGGGAACCAGTGCAAAATGAAAGCATGGGACCCCTTGTTCAAAAATTATTAAGAATTTCAAGACGAGGGCCTCCCTGGTGGCGCAGTGGTTGAGAGTCTGCCTGCCGATGCAGGGGATACGGGTTCGTGTCCCAGTCCGGGAGGATCCCATATGCCACGGAGCGGCTGGGCCCGTGAGCCATGGCCACTGAGCCTGCGCATCCGGAGCCTGTGCTCCGCAACGGGAGAGGCCACAACAGTGAGAGGCCCGCATACCGCAAAAAAAAAAAAAAAAAAAAAAAGAATTTCAAGACGATAAGAATTGATTCAAGCACAGGATAGCATGGAAGCATGGAAGCTGGGGTGCCTCAGCTTAGAGCATAGCTTGTGTGACCATGAAACCAGCCCTGGTCTCTGGCAATCTGGATTTATTGGCAGTATATTTCTTTTTTTTAATTTAATTTTTATTTTATATTAAAGTATAGTTGATTTACAATGCTGTATTAGTTTCAGGTGTACAGCAAAGTGATTCAGTTATACATATACATATATGCATTCTTTTTCAGATTCTTTTCCCTTATAGGTTATTACAGAATACTGAGTAGAGATCCCTGTGCTCTACAGTAGGTCCTTGTTGATTATTTATTTTATATATAGTAGTGTGTATCTTTAACTGGAACAGATAGGATGAAAACTGGGATGGCCCTCGTGTCCTCAGAACAGCTTTGGGAGCCTCTGTTGTCATGTGTGATGCTCTAGGCTGCATTTCCCCTACTACCACCTGACCACTGACCGCCAAGCATCAGACCTGTGAAAGTAGATGGGAGAATTCATTTTATTTTCATTTTTCAAATTCCGAGGAAAACCTTGGGCCTAAATACTTGCAAAAATAATAGCACAGCATCAACCACTATTTCTTCCTTTCTTTTATCATTCTTACATTTATAATATTATAGCCAAAGAATAACAAGCAACAGCTGCCTGGACACCAATATTTAAAGGAAAAAAAAATTCCCCCGGAATCCCAGATATTTCAAGGTACTTTGCCTGGGCAATCACTACTTCTGTTTAGTCATGACAGTTCTAGCCAACTCCCTTCCTCTGAGATGTATGTCCTTGTTGTGGATCATTTGAGCATCAGACTTTGCTGCCACCTGATGCCACATTCTGTTTCTAGAGAAGAAAATTCTGCTTGAAAATGTAGGGTAAAAGAGGTTTCAGTCTAGTACGACACCAAACTCCAGGGAAGAAAAATATTTATCAAAATAGTGTTACAAAAATCAAAAGCAAGGGTCTTTCCTTGGATTATCTTAATAATAGTCTTAATGTTAATATATTTGGAAAGAGAGTCTGCCAAAGAAGTAACTCGTTCAGGAAGTACTTCTTGGGATGAATCTGATCACTATTATATTGGGAAGAGGAACCAAATCTTTGGTCTAGAATTTCACACCAAATACAGAATTAAGAATGCAAATAAGCTTGTAGCAAGTAGTCAGAACTGAAAGCCATGAAGTTATTTCACTGGCATTTGCAAATTCAAGAGCCTCTTAGTTTTGATGTTTTGACGTCCGATTCATATGAGACATCAACTGAACTCCTGTGTCAAAGCCTTGATACAAAAATGGACAGTGCTGATGGCTCCTCTCAAAGAGTCAAGAAATTGGCTTGACTAAGCAGGATGGGGAACTGCTGAGGTCATTCTGGATGATACTATCAAGAAAAGGGGACTCTACCATGTGAGCTCCTGAAGTATTTTACAATCAAATTTTGTAATACAAATCATAATTTAAATCACCTTAGATGTCTCTAAAGTGATTCCATGATGTCTTGGTGTACCAGTTTTGAACATCCAGATTTTCACATGGAATGAGATTAATCTAAAATTGAACCCTGATGTAGCTCTATCATCACAGACAAGGTTGCCGGTAGATGCTGGAAATTCCTGGGAATCTCCATGAGCAGAGATCACTCTGGGGGGAGTGAGATCCTGGGGGGAATCACTTAGTGAGATCCCAGGCAGGCGGGAGCAAAAGAGAGCTCTTTTCAGCAGCAAGACTAGATGTGTGATTCAGGTGGGCCGGGGCAAACATCCAGTTTGGGTGAACTGATGCCAGGACAGGTAACCTGCCCACAGGGTGGACAATACTTGGTAACCACCTAAAAAAACCTTTTTGAAGTAACTCAGGTCTCTCAGCACTTGACCTAATTATTAACCAGGTTGACTGAGGAACTTGTGAAATTACATATTTGTTGGGACTGTTTGATAATCCTTCAGAAAATAACAGATGATACTTAGAATAACTGGATGAATGCGTTTGAGGTAGCACTAGCTATCTGAAATTATAATGGACAAGAAAGCCTTTTCCTGACTAGCTGGAGATTAAACATTAGAAACAAGCTGTTCTTTATAGAGTACATCCCATGTAATTTACATAGGTATGGATTTTGTTTTCCAGATCATCTTTTTCTGATCCATAGGCAGACTTTTTGAGGTCCCTTTTTAACACATATTTAGTCTTGAAAGGAATGTTACTTGAAAGTGTAATTGTAATGAGTTTGGTTATAGTATGCCTCTTTCCTTTATAAGAGGACACGATTCCCTTTAGGGAAGTTCAGGTAATTTGCAGCCACAGTAATCTCCACTCCACTGAAATGTTAAATACTTGGCTTTTCTCCATGCATTTGTCTTTCTCGGTTCTACCCCCACTATTCTTACTCTTTTAGTTCAATGCTGAGCAGTTGAATGATGTTTTCTTTTCTCCTTCTACTCTTTGACTTTAGGATTAAGTTACAGTCGGAACAGTTCCTTGGAGACATCTCTTTATTTCCCTCTTCTCATCCTGATCAATTCATGAGTAGTTTTCAATTGTTGTGCCCTTTCCATTGCCTGTTGCTAATATGTCATATGTATCTCATTTTAAGGACTACCAATAGGGGCTTCCTTAAAATGACAGCAAATTCCAGTTGAAATGTGTTGATTTTATTGAGTTTTACAGAGTCATATATATGAAAGGTCATCCAGTTCATGTAAATCATCTGTGCTTCCTGGCAGTCCCTGCTTTCCTTACCGACTATTTGAACCAAGCCTACTAGTAATCCAACCCTCTAACAATAGGAAAAACACAACACCCAAGAAAGAGAATATAGAAAATAATGGATTCATCTATTGCCTTCCCTCAAGTTAGGCTGTAGTCCAATTTAGCAGTCTATACTCCCATGCCTGCAGTTTACAGATATGGGAACTGAGGCACCTAGAGGTCAGAAAACTGACCCATGGTAATAGTTAATAGATAGATAAGGATTAGACCCAAAGAGTCTAACCTCAGACTCTGCTCTCCTAACAGCTATGCTGTACTGCCTCAGTACATGAATTGTGGTCATATTCCAAATGAAAATATTTAAATACCTAGTCCCACATGGATTTTTTATATTACTGGAAGTGTCACTGGGCTTTGAGCTACCTATGTCATTTTCCTTATAAGCCTCAGAAGACTGACCCAACTGTTCTGGGTTGCATTTCTCAGCCCAACGTCCCAGATTTGTATCCTGACCTCACCCTTTCTTATCTCTGTGATCATATTGAATATAGTTCCCTATGCTATACAGTAGGACCTTCTTGTTTATCTATTTTATATATAGTAGTGTGTATCTGTTCATCTCAAACTCCTAATTTATCCCTCTCCCACCCTTTTCCCCTTTGGTAACCATAAATTTGTTGTCTATGTCTGTGAGTCTATTTCTGTCTTGTAAAGAAGTTCAGTTGTACCCTTTTTTTAGATTCCCCATATAAGCGATATCATATGATAGTTGTCTTTCTCTGTCTGACTCACTTCACTTAGTATGATAATCTTCTGACTTCTTGACCAAGGCTTTCTACTCAACACTGAGTTCTACATCCTACCCACCACCCTTAATTCTAGTACTCCAATAGCTCCAAGAGATACATATTCCTCCACTAACTATGGCCCCATCCTCTGCTAGACCAACACACCCCACCAATTTAAACACCTGTAACAAACTCCTTGGTACACCTTCCTTGGTCTACCAAAAATCCCTTAAGGGCTAGTTGCTCCACTGTTGTACCATTTCCAAACATCTGTCTTCTAGTGTTCTGGGCTATTTATAAAATGGATGGCACTCAACCCCCTCTGAAAAATTCTGTTAAAAAAAGACAATTTCTACTTTTTAAAAAAAGTATTCATTTATTCATTTATTTATTTATTATTTATTTATGTATTTATTTTGGCTGTGCCAGGTCTTAGTTGCAGCACATGGGATTTTTGTTGCAGCATACAGGATCTTTAGTTGTGGCATGTGGGATCTTTAGTTGTAGCATGTGGGTTTCTTATTTGTGGCATGCATATGGGATCTAGTTACTCAACCAGGAATCAAACCCAGGCCCCCTACATTGGGAGCACAGAGTCTTACCCACCGGACCACCAGGAAAGTCCCTCTACTTTTACATACAGTAAATTTTCTTTTTAGCTACTGTCCTCGTTGCAAATACCCTCAATCTTCTAATCAATCTTAGTAAACCTCTGCAATGATATTTTCTCTTTCTTTCCTAAGACCCATCCTAAAATGTCCTTCAAAAGTCTGAAACCAGATCAACAAGAACACAAAATGAGAAGCAGAATTGAGGCTTTTTTGTTGTTGTTGTTGTTAGAATATGCTGGAGAAAAAATCAAGTATCACTTCGCTTTTACTAGCCATACTTAAGTCTGACATTCAGGAAAAACATCTGAAAAATATTTATTGTTCATAAATTATATTAACTTTTTATATTATTTTAGTAATATTCTGCAACTAGAGAAGAATCTCCTCCTCAGTGAAATAGATACTGTGGGCAGGAGTCCCTGTGGAATTATAAGGAAGGCCCTGTTTGGTCAAATCACACTTGTGATGGATACATGGACATCATCGCATCATAGCCCTGTCATCTTTATTGGGTACTTTTATGCCTTGGTCTTCCTTAAACAATATTTAACAAACATTGAATACATCAAATAGGCACTATTGGGAAAAAATGGTTTAAATGAGAAACACTCAGAGATACCATACTTACTCTCAAAGGGCTTACATTCTAAGTGAGAAAGTAAGTTATTCAGATAAAACAGTGTCACAAGGGTCAAGACCCCTTTTTCACTAATGGAAGTAAAGAAAGGGACATCGTCAGACTAAACCAGCCACTGCAGTCTCTGACCTTCATTCTTGAATATTTCCTTCCATTTTCTCTTGAGCTCTATATTCTGTAATCTTTAGCCTTTTCCCATAAGCTTTTATCAAACACACAAGGCTTGGATATGGCTTAGATCTTTCATCATATTCCTCATCCCTAAATCAGGTAAATATCAAAATTATGTAAATCCTCCATAGCAACCTAATGGAAGATTATAATCAAATAAGTATCCACATCTTGTCATTAAATTGATAAGGAAACACAAAGGGCTTTGAAGCTGAATCCTGGAGCCGTTCCAGCTACAGAACATTATGGCTTTAGCAGAGAACCCAGACTACTGCTTCAATTCTAAATGAACCAGTTAATTAATTTTTTCATTCACTTAACAAGTACCTACTTTGTGCCTGTCACCATTCAAAGGATACAGTTGTTGCCAAAACAAAGTCCTTGCTCTTCTTGAGCTTACATCATGGAGGTGGAGACAAACAATAGATAAACAGACATATAATCAAACATCAGGTAATGTTGAAGGCTATGAAAGAAGAAAGTAATTTGAGAGGATAAAAAGTGCTGGTTATGGTGTGTAGATAGAGTGGTCAAAATCTTTTAAAATGTAGCATTTGAGCAGATCTGCATAAAGTGACAGAGTGACTTTATAAATGTCTCTGGAGGAAGAGTCACCTCACCAAAACAAAATATGTGAAAATGTAGTTCTAAATTCATGAAAAAATAAGTATAGTAATTATTGGATCCATGTTATAACTTAGCCCAATATTTGACATTAGAGATTAAGTCCTATTCT
Source organism: Mesoplodon densirostris (assembly GCF_025265405.1). NCBI lineage: Eukaryota > Metazoa > Chordata > Mammalia > Artiodactyla > Ziphiidae > Mesoplodon > Mesoplodon densirostris. Next base: position 179,198,532 of record NC_082662.1, read on the forward strand.
TTTTTTAAGAAAATATTTGTAAAGCATTGTTTGAGTTTTCCCAAGAATCAAGGCAAGAAATGTTAGCCTCTATGTATCCTTGTTGAATGCTGCTGAGTCTTAAGGTTGCTTCTGTTAAAATAAAGTACTTCTCTAAGTAACCCATCCCATCTGCTTAACAGCCTTAGAAGCTAGATGCACTGGTTCCCCATTTTACAGATCAGTAGATGAGAGCAAAGTGAAGCTAAGTAACTTGTCCATGGTCACTGGCCACAGAGCAGTGAAGTCTGACAATACATAACTTGTATTGTAAATGGATTGCCATTCTTTTTTCCCCTGAGAATTTTTTGAGCAATTTTTGTGCTACATCATACATCTGAATACAAAAGAAGTAATAAGCACTACCCCTTCATCAAAGTGTATTTAATCTACATGTAAAGACAAAAGCAACATACCCCAAAAAAAACTACAGAAGTAAGTGTAAGATGGTACAGTATGGGAACATATGGTGAAGAAATGCAAAGTTTTTTTTTTTTTTAAAAAGGGTTAGTTGGTGTTCCTATGAGCTGAGTATGGTTTGGGGCTAAAAAATGTTGACTCTAACCTTCTTTTAACTTTTTTTCTGCCCCTGTTCATATAAGAAGCCATTGAAGAAACTGGAGTGGTTAGCCTAGAGAAGGGAAAAGTCAGGGGGGATTTGATAACTGTCTACAAATATTTGAACAACTGTCATGTGGAAAAGAAATTAGATTTGTTCTATAAGTCCCTAGGGGGTGGAAGTGATAGTATTCACCACAATATAAGAAAGAACTTTCAAACCAAATAGAGAACTCTAGAGCTCTCTAAAGATAGAGTGGGCTGTTTGGGAGATGGACTACTTTGATCCCCTAGCCAGGGGAGCCTCTTCAGTGACACCTTGTTCAGGGGAATCAAGGGTAAGATGGATGGATGGATGACATGAATTTTCAGATCTCTTCAAAGGCTGAGAATTTATTATTTTACCAGTGAGAAATGAAATTTCCATTAATACTGAGCTGCTTATGAAGTTCCTCTCTCCCTTAGAGAGTGTTTTCTGCTCTTAAAATTTTTGGATATCATATCTACAGCTCTGCATGTGACTGCTCGTGCTTACCTGATAATAAATAATCCTCTCAAGAGGTACTTGATTTCTTTTTGCTCTTTCTAGGTCTCCAGCCATACACCAACTACAGCTTCACACTTAGAGCTTGTACATCTGCTGGATGCACTTCAAGTGAGCCTTTTCTAGGTCAGACTCTGCAGGCAGCCCCTCAAGGTAATTAAAAAATACCCATGACTGGGGAGAAGAAGTTTTCATATGGTATTTTGATGTGAACTCTATAAACTCTTTCATAACAAACAAGGAAGAAGGAATCAAGTCTATAAGTACAAAATTAAATAAAATTGTAGGTTCCTATTTTTCAAGTTTAGTTCAACTATAAGCTTCCCAAGGCAGTTTGCCTTCAATTCCTTAAACCTTTTAGATGTGGTTTTACATGGGAAAACACTATTATCTACTTGGATACGAAATTCTTCCAAAACTCAAGAGTTAAATATTCCCAGAGCAGCTAAAATATAGCAAGCACCATGCTCCCTATTGAAGCAGATTAAAATATTCACTGCCCTCAAGAACTTACAGTCAAATAGAAGTGATAGGACAAGTACCCAAATCTGTATGAAGAGAGAGAATCTTAAAGGTGATGTTAAGAAAGAATAAATGAACAGAATGCTCAGGTTAATCTATGAAGGGAGAAATTATAACCCATCACGGGCATCAAGAAAGATTTTAAGGAGCAGATGCCTTCTGAGATGGACCACAAGGAACAAGGATTTTGACAAAAGGAGGAGAAATACACAGGTTGAGGGAATGTAAAGTGAGACCATCACCTTGGAGATCAAATTGGTGATGTCTATTAAACATAAAATGTTTCCGTATGACACAGCAGTTTCAATTTCATTATCTATGCCAGAAGATAACACTTCCACAACTGCACAAGGAGGCATGCACCAGGATGTTTATTGAAGGCTTTTCTGTCGTTTGTTTAACGGCAAAGTACTGGAAGCAATTGAGATGTCTCTGAGTGGGGGAATTGCTAACTAAATTCGGGTGTATTCACATTATGGAATTCCATGCATCAGTTTAAAGGAATGAGATGATCCATCCATATAAAATAGAAGTTATAGAACTACATTCACTTATGGTGTCTTTATGTATCAAACAACACATAGAAAACTATATTCATTTCTATAGATAAATAGATAAATGCATAGGAAAGATTCTGGCAGCATACACACCCAAATAATAACAGCGGTCTGTGCGTTAGGAAGTGGGATGGGTAGTATCATTTACTTGCAGGAGAAAAATGTGTGCAGAAGCTTGGGCTAGTGATCAACTAATTATTTTGTTAATCTCTACTATGTGTCTGTTTTCCATGTGGGGAAACAGAGGCATAAATAAGTTTCTGAACAGAAATATAATGTTAATGATCATCAGACAGTCCTGAACTACTTGTCCATTACTCTTCTAATGAAGGGGTTGTTGTACCTCAGAATATTAGACCTGAACTTCCTACCAGTAAATGGGGAATAAAATGGAAAATTCCACATATGGGGCATATGGCTCCTCACCAGGAATTCACTAATGATGTTTTCTATATAAAGAATGTTTCATGTCAAAAAGCTTAGTGTTCCTTTGAAAGGAAGAAACCAGCAGTGGATTTTTTGGAAAGGTAAACTGTCAAATGGATACTTTGATGATAATGGATAATTTCTAAAGGATCTATCAACCAGTTTTGGCTGAAACTCAGCCAGATGAAAGAGCAGGGTCTCTCCAGTTTACTCATCCAATCCATATATTTAAATTCTTAGAAAATATGCATCTCTATTCTCACTTTGTCCAAAAAAAAAAAAGATTTATTGAAAGAGCTCAGATTTCATGACTTAAACATTATAGCTTTCACAGTGCTGGGGAGTATAAGATGAGAAATGTTTTACTTGATTTCTGTTTTGAACTTTATGCACGTTTACTTTAACACAAATAACGGTGCAAAGGAACAATAAACTAAATGAGCTTTCCTCTGCAGAACAGACATGGATTTAGAGTCCACTTTCTGGCTGTGTAAGTGCCAATTGTGAATAACTTTTATAAGAAATAAATGTAGTCTGATTGCTTAACTTGAGGTTTTGAGGGAACAGATCAGCAGTAACATTAAGTTGTGTTGTTTTGCTAAAGTGGAAATAAACATATTATATCATTTTAAGTTAATAACCCAAATATAACTAATTTTAAAAGGTCTAGTTGAGTGAATCAGCCATAGTTTGAAGGTCTAACATTTGGGTGTCTAAGTGGATATGGAGAGAATTAAAAGAAGCATTTGTTCCTAGCTACCCTGAGAGCTCCTCATTTCTTTCATTTTCAATCTAAAAAATAAAAAAAAAAGCACATTATGACCCCATCGGTAAGTTGGACCTAATTCTCTCTGATTTTAACCTACTAGAAAAATGGCGTTCCCATAGTCAAGTAGTGGGAAGAGCTTGGACTGGATTATTGCTCTCTTTTCAGGATTGCTGCCATACTGGCAAAATCTCATTCATTTTTAGAGTTCAAGCATGCAAAATTGCAGGCATGCGTTCCTCTAGCATTGATAATATGAAAAAGCAAAAGGAAAAGAGGACCAGTCTTTTTCAGTTTCATTCCAGATTCCTCTTCCTCTGCCCTTCTTTTATCTGTTGATGCTCTCAGATGCTCTTGGAATTCTCCAGTACTAGCTGGAATTCCTAATGAAGGTGGAGAGCTCCCAAATTCTAGAGCTTTCACAAAGCCTACACTCACAGATTTAAGACCTGTCTATCTACCAGTCTACGAGATGTTTATATTTAAGTGTTTTACAAATATTTCAACCTCAGTATTTCAATGTTTAAAATCGCTCTCCCCACTAACTTTCTTTTCTTCCCTTTTCCCTCTCTCAAATACCACTATCTAATCATCTAAGCCCCCCAACTGACATTCTTAATGCTTCTCTTTTCCTTAAGTTATAGTAGACAATTCTTCATAGTTTTATTAATTTTAAATCTTACAGATTTTTAAAATGTTGTTCTTCCTTTCCATCCCTTCTGTCATTGCCTTAGTTCAGACACCTACAACTCCTCCAGAGCCTCCTAACTAGTCTCCCTGCCTCTGGCCATTTCTCCTCTTTCTCAAATCACCATCCCAATTCTTTTTCCAGTTTTGCCAAAATAGGCATAACTCACCTTAATTACCTCCATAAAAATCCCATTTCTCTCCAGGAGGAAAGAAATCCACATCTTCTGAGTAAGTCAAATTAGACCCCTCAGGTTTTAACTTCTGCCAGTCTGGCAAGTCTTTTGGTCTTTCCCACATGCAATTTAATGTACCAGTCATGCCTATATACTTGAACTTCTGCCATGCTTTCCCTATCTCTAGGACTTTGTGTAGGTTTCCCTCAGCCTCTAGATACCCTTCCCTACATCCTCACTCAGCTAACTCCTATTTTTTCAAAATTTGGCTCAGATGTCTCCCATTCTGAAAATCTCCTCTGACCCCATCCCCTTCCCATCCATCCCCATTTCACTCCCAGCCTGTTTTAGGTACCATGGCTAAGTGCTCTAATAGCACACTAAGCTTCCTTTTCTTAAAGCACTTATCAAACTGGACTATAAATTGTTATTTACCCATTTTTATTCATCATGATACTATAGGTTCCTTGGAGGATAAAGACTATATATCTTTATCCCCACATTCACAGTGCCCAACATAGAAAATGACTAAATTGAGTAGAATGTTGAATCAACAAATTAACAAATAATAAATGGTCCAGAAGTCAATGCACTTCTGACATCAGCCAATATGAAACTGGTTCCTTTGATTAACTTCCAAGGGAAAGCCAATCCACAAAAAATGTTGGGATTTTTGACTTGGAATTTGTAGGGACATAAGAAATGGGTAATACTGCATGACACTCAAGACAAAGTTAAAACAAATCCAGTAGACGTGTTCCTTATTTAGTAGCTATTATGTCAAGAGACCAGCCAAGGTGTCCTTCTGACCTTTTCCTCTTACACCTCTCAGCTAGTTTACCTGCTCCCCACCTCACTTCTAGATGATTTCCCTCATGACCATCCATTTCCTTCCCTTGAACAGCCTCAGTTCTGCCCTTCCATTATGTAGAATAGGTTTTCTGATGCCCCTGAGACCCAGGCTCAGCGAGGGAGGTAGATTCTTCACCTGGGACTTACTAAAACCTCTCACCAAAAGCAGGTCTTATCCTATCAAAGATTTCTTGCTGCTACCAAGATAAGAGAGTCTCCATAACATTATGCAAGTGAAAAAACAGTGCTTATTTTTTACACATTCCAATTTCATCTTATAAATCAAACCAACGGACACAGTGTTATTGCCAACATGAACAGAGCTTTCACCAGCTTATCTAAATATAAAACTCAACTTTTATTTAAAACACAAAGCGGGCTTCCCTGGTGGCGCAGTGGTTGGGAGTCCGCCTGCCGATGCAGGGGACACGGGTTCGTGCCCCGATCCCGGAGGGTCCCACATGCCGCGGAGCGGCTGGGCCCGTGAGCCATGGCCGCGGAGCCTGTGTGTCCAGAGCCTGTGCTCCGCAACGGGAGAGGCCACAGCAGTGAGAGGCCCGCGTACAGCAATAAATAAATAAATAAATAAATAAAACACAAAGCAACACCAAAATGTGACTTTATTTTATCTCATTAACTCCTGCATTTCCACAGACTGCATTGACTGATTCAAAGCAGAAACTAAGCAGTAGCCTTTCTAGCACCTTGGTGATTTTAATACATCAAGGTAAGGAAGACAGGACTGCAGGAAGCAGATTATGAACTACAGCCTCATACTTTATCTTTTAAATCAACAAACTAATATCACATTTAAATCAGAACTCTAATTAGCTGAGTGAGTCATCCAGCAGCTGTTGGCAGAGAGACCCAAACATAAATGTATATTATGATTTGTGGATTTGTTCAAGTACCTAACATTGGGTGAGCTTTCAGAACAAAATGAACTACTCTCTACTCAGGAGTAAGCTGTTCTTTAGAAAATCAGTAAGTCTGAGCCATTTTTAAATCAGTCTTGATTCTTTCAGAATGTTGCTAAGTAAACAGCACTTGAATGTCCTTTTCTTATAAAAGTGTTGAAATCTTACCCTTTCCTGAGTAACTTACACAGGAGGTACAATCAACCAAAAACTATTGATTATTGAGAACCTAATATTGAAATGAGTTTTTAAAAGCTGAAGAAGAGAGTTACAGTGTCTATTCAGAGCATGACCAGATGACAACATGAAAATCTTTCTCATCGCTAGGTTCTCCATCAATACATTTTTACATTGATAAGACTACTTAAATATTTGACCTTGAATTACAGTTGTTTGTGTACACATTTTATCTTTTATACAGAGGGTATAAACTTCTCATAAGAATGAGCCATATCTTAGCCGCATTTGTATTCCATAGAATACTTAACATAGTAATTTGCGGGACATATATTTACAAGAAAATTATTCAATATTTATGATGCATTGTGCTATCCATAAAGATACATGGACTACTAATACAGAGTAGACCCCTGCCCTCATGGAGCTAACTTTGTATTAAAAGCAGGAGAAAGAAATAGACCACACAGTCATAAAAACAAAAAAATAATGATGATATCAAAGAAAGAAGATGATTTTGATGTTATAAGCATTGGGAGGAAAATAGAAAAGGGCATATGATAGAGAGGAACAAGGTTGGGATCACTTTAGATAGGGTTAAAGTTATAGTTAGGGAATAGTGGTCAATAAGACCTCCCTGATAAGGTGATATTTACACAGGTCACTGAAATCTGAGAATAAAATGCACAATTGTCATGGTGTCATGAACAAAAGTGTTCCAGTCAGAGGGAATGGAAGTGCAAAAGCTCAGAGGTGAGAAAGAACTTGAAACATTCTGAGGCTGGAAAGGAGTCTGGTGTGGCTGGAACTTCATGAATGATGGAGAGAATGGTGCCAGGTAGTCCAGAGCCAGAAAAATGTAGGGCCATACAGGTTATCATAAGGAATTGGAATTATACTATATGAATAATTTCAAAAGGGCTGTATATTTTATGAATATTATACTAGGTTACATGTATACTATATATGCTTTTGTAAGGATTACAGTGATATAGAGAACGACAAGATTTAAACCACAGACACTAGTTTAGAGGCTATCACAGGAGTCCATGAGAGGGAGAAATGTAGTCTGGATCAGGAGAGGTAAAAATAGAAGGAATATGCACATTCAGGGTAGAATCTGCAGGACTCGATGATAGATTATATTTAGGGGTGTGAAAAGTAAGAGCCTCGGATAATTTTTTTGTGTTTTGCACAAGAAAATGAATAGTTGGATAAGATTTGGAGACAAATAGATTGTAGACCAGAAAACCAAGAGTTCTGTTTTAGATGTTTTTGGTTTTTGATATGTTATTAGTCATCTAAATGGAGGTAGACAAGTAGAGAGTGGAACTCATCTGTCTGAAGCTCAGGAGAGAGTTTTAGTATAGCGATATGCATCGGTCAGTGTTCAACATAGAAATAATGTTTAAAACTGAGACTAAATGGAGATCAACTACAAAGACAGTGTTGCCAAACAAGAAGAGAGGAAAGGAGAAGAAGGGAGGGAAGGGTAGAGGAGAGAGCCTAGTTCTTTGAGGAACTACATCATTTTGAAATCCAGGAAGGGAAGAGAAGCCAGTAAATGAGGCTGGAAGAAGTAGCCAGAGAGAAAGGAAATAAGAAGCACAACATGTAGTGTCAGAGAGGCACAAGCAAAGTATGTTTGTTCATCGAATTTGATAATTCAGGCAAATACTAGATTATGATTCCAAGTAAATAGGCATCAAATTTGAAAATTCCTAGATATTTTCTTAGGTCTTGATTACACTCAGAGTAACAGCCAAGACAGAGAAAGTTTCCACCACTAGTTGTCTGGCATTCATTCTCTAAAGGCAATTCAAAAATAATAATAATTAAAGCATTAAAAAAGTATTTATATATTTATACCCAATTATATACTTTACCTCCAAAACAAATAAAATGTATTTTTGTTGCTCACCATGAGATTTTTTTATCAACAGATAAAAATATCATAGCATGTGGAGTGATGGTATGACTTTTGATATGGTGCTTACTGTATCCTAGCAATAAAACTTCACTGTGTTATTTTTGCTAGGAGTTTGGGTGACACCTCGACACATTATCATCAATTCTACAGCAGTGGAATTATATTGGAGTCCGCCAGAAAAGCCCAATGGCCTCATTTCTCAATATCAATTGAGTCGTAATGGAAGCTTGATTTTCCTGGGGGGCGGTGAGGAGCAGAACTTCACTGATAAAAACCTGGAGCCCAACAGCAGGTAAACTAAAAGAAAACTTTACCAATCATACGGTGAGGATTATAGATTCCTCAGGGTTGAGAAAGAGGTCATCTCCAGCTGAAACAATACTAAATTAATTGGTTAATTAATCTCATATATTAGCCATTCCATAGCTGATGAAATCTCTTAATCCATTTCAGATGTTGAAGATCCAAACACTAGCTCATTACACTAGTCTTCAGAGGACATGAAATTCCTTAAAACTGTAAACAGTTAGTCTTTTATTTGATATGAGAATTTTTTAGTATATGAAATACACAAAATGTTAAATTTTAAGAATTATCAAATGATCTTCAAAATCATGCATCCCTAAACTAGCAAGAAAAGAGATTTAAAGAGGTGTGTTTTGCATCAACAACCTTTACTTCTGGGATAATGTTTTCTCTACTTGCTATACTATATATAGACAGGAGTGGTTTGAGGGGGGAAAGTTCCACATATTTGCTATTCAGTCCCATTCATTTCTCAGCAGAGATCAAATACATCTTAGATCAACAGATGTTTTCTTACAGAGAGTAGAGATCAATTTAGTTTTATTGTACAGAGTAGCAGATCAATTTAAAGACATCTTTCTCTAAACATATTTCCCTGAACTCTAACCCACTTAAAACTGGAGAAGGCTTATTTGGATCCTTCACAATCCACCAGCACACTCCAAGACTTTCCTGAAATCTTTAAGAAAAGCAATGAATTACTCGATGGTTAAAAATAAAATGGGGGGACTTCGCTGGTGGCACAGTGGTTAAGAATCCACCTGCCAATGCAGGGGACATGGATTCGAGCCCTGGTCCGGGAAGATCACACATGCCACAGAGCAATGAAGCCCGTGCGCCACAACTACTGAGCCTGTGCTCTAGAGCCCTTGAGCTGCAACTACTGAGCCTGCGTGCCACAACTACTGAACCCCGTGCGCCTAGAGCCCGTGCTCTGCAACAAGAGAAGCCACTGCAGTGAGAATCCCGCACACCACAATGAAGAGTAGCCTCCGCTCCCCACAACTAGAGAAAAACCCACGCACAGCAACAAAGACCCAATGCAGCCAAAAATTAATTAATTAATTAAAATAATAATAATAAATTTACATTTAAAAATGCTCATATTTAAAAAAATAAAATAAAATAAAATAAAATGGGAAAGGGTCTGATATATTGATGTCCTGGAGAGAATGTTCCCTGTGCTAGAAAAACTATAAGGTCTATGGTAAAGTCTTTGGATGGGGAACAAAGAATTTGCAATTTGTCACAAATTTAGAACCAAGCAATAGATAGAAAAGCCAGCAATCACTGTCCCATTATCTTGTGCATTGCCTTATCACAATTCTTTCTTTTTTAAATATAGGTACATTTATAAGCTGGAAGCCACTACTGGAGGTGGCAGCAGTCCCAGTAATGAGTACATTATAGAGACACCTATATTAACACCAGAAGAAATCCAGCCTCCATATAACATCACAGTAATTGGGCCTGATTCCATATATGTAGCTTGGACCCCACCAGGTAAGAAATAAAACGTGTGTGTGTGGTGTGTGTACGCATGTGCACGCATGCGCATGTGTACGTAAAACATTTCAGAGGAAATTAATTGGAGATAGGACTGGAAATGTGAATTTAGTAAATCAGAAGGATATATTCTGTCTCCTGGATAAATATAAACAGAATAAACCAAACTACATTCATGGGTGAATACATGCATAAGCATTTATGTACATACATATAGATAGATATAGGTGTAGGTGTGTAGATAAAGATACATAGATACCTAGATATATACTTTTCTATCAAAGCAACACTTTCTTTCAAGTACCAGAGCCTAAAAATCTCTTTTCTTATTCATACATATGCAAGGTAAGTCACATAGGTCTGAACTACCTTGAGCACCCATTTCTACAGGATTCCCTAGATTGAATCATTGGCATTATATTATAGTAGTGAATGGAGAATTCAGAAAGAAAATAGACCACTCCACCCATGTATCTTGAGTTGTGACCAGTTATATGGTAGCTGAATTTTACCTCTCTAAGCTGTGTAGCCTCCATCAAACCATTGAGTCACTAGTAGGTTGCTTTTGTGGTTTAGTGCAATATTATATTTGGAATATAATCATCATCCTCAGGTAAAACTCTGATTGCATTAACACTGGATTAAGGATTAGAGTTAAATCTGCTTGCTCTGTCTTTTAACATGAAGGATATTTGGAAGTTTTATTTCAGTAAAATTTAAAAGTGATTAAGGTGTTAAATGAACTTCAAAGATATGTGAGTTTATTTTTAATATCTAGTCTTAACATGAAATTGAAACATGAAATTAACACAAACCCCTGTTGTCCCCATCAGATTAAGTTTAGCCACATTTCAACATGGTACTGAAAATAATTGGTTAACAGTCATTTGGGCTATCAGCAGATCCATTCTGTAAAATAATTAACAGACATATTTTGCATTGAATTGAACAAATAACTCAGTCAAAACATATAATTTAGGCATCAAGATAACATAAAGGCATAATATTGGATTGGCCAAAAAGTTTGTTTGGGTTTTTCTGTAAGATGGTATGGAAAAACCTGAATGTACTTTTTGGCCAACCCAGTATATAAAACTTAAATTCTCATGAACCAACATCCTTCTGATGTCATAATCTCAGATCAAAGAAAAAAGGATCTTTTGGGGGACAAATTTGCAGGAGAAAATCTCTGAAGAGCTTTCTAAGCAAAGAAAAACTTAAGTTGCTCTAAGATATCAAGTATAAATGATTTCATCCACCTTTGTATTAAAATGAACATGCAACATATTAAACAAAACATGAAAGAATAATCAGTAGCGCCAGGATGTGTCATAAAGTGCTATAATCCAGATCTCAGTTTTAGAAGCATAGCTGTTCTTGAACTCTGCTCTTAATTTTAACAGAGGAATAAATACAAATCTCCTGCTGTGAAAAATATACAAACTTACATATCCTTTTATGGAACTGATTTCTACCTTCATGGAAGAGCATGGCCAACTTGCAGCCTTTTAGTATATTTCTCCTTGGCATTCTTATAGTACCATGGTATTTTTGCTCCACAAAGTAAAATGAGGCATCACAGAGCCAGCCTGAGACCAGATTCAGCCTATTGGCTGGAGACTTCTCAGATTAGTCCAGGGTCTTTTACCATCCAAATTCTCAAAGAGCAATAAGGAAAATCCAGGGTGATATGCAAAGTTGATGATTTTCTAGCCAAGTGACCAGGAAGTTCCATGGTTTATCACAGGGGTCCCCAATCTTTTTGGCACCAGGGACCGGTTTCGTGAAAGACAATTTTTCCACGGGTGGGGTAGGGGATGGTTCAGGCAGTAATGCGAGCGATGGGGAGCAATGGGGAGCAGCAAATGAAGCTTCACTGGCTTGCCCGCTGCTCACCTCCTGCTGTGCAGCCTGGTTCCTAACAGGCCACAGACTGGTACCATCTGCAGCCTGGGGTCTCGGGATCCCTGGTTTATCAAATTACATGTCATTTTCATATTATTACATACCTAAATTGTCATTGCTAATCTGAAGACTTCACACTCAGTAAGGATTTGAAAACATCTTTCTTTTTTTAAAAATTTTTTATTGGAGTATAGTTGATACAGTGTTATCAACTATAACAATGTTGTGTTAGTTTTAGGTGTACAACAAAGTGAATCAGTTATACATATACATATATCCACTCTTTTTTAGATTCTTTTCCCATGTAGCTCATACAGAGTATTGAGAAGAGTTCCCTGTGCTATGCAGTAGGTTCTTTTAGTTATCTATTTTATATATAGTAGTTATCTATTTTATCTATTTTATATATAGTATAAAATCTATTTTATATATAGTAGTGTGTATGTCAATCCCAATCTCCCAATTTATCCCTCCCCCGCCCTTTCCCCATAAGTTTGTTTTCTATATAAGTTTGTTTTCTACATCTGTAACCATGTTTGTTTTCTACATCTGTGACTCTATTTCTGTTTTGTAAATAAGTTCGTTTGTGTCATTTTTTTATATTCCACATATAAGCAATATCATATATTTGTGCCAGCTATTAGCTGACTTTAAATAAGTCAGTTTCTTTGAGTCTCAGTTATCGCCAACTGTAAAATGGAGATAATGATAGTACCTACATGTAGGGTTGTTGTAAATATTAAATGAAATAATTTATATAGTTGGTATACATTATCTGGTCTGTATAATATTCTATAGGTAGTGATAATTTTAGGATAATTTTTGTTATCTTTAATTATTCATTTTAAATATGTATTTGCAAAAAATGAAACCATTTCCTCTAAGATCAAGAACAAGACAAGGTTGTCCACTCTCACCACTAGTATTCAACATAGTTTTGGAAGTTTTAGCCACAGCAATCAGAGAAGAAAAAGAAATAAAAGGAATCCAAATCAGAAAAGAAGAAGTAAAGCTGTCACTGTTTGCAGATGACATGATACTATACATAGAGAATCCTAAAGATGCTACCAGAAAACTACTAGAGCTAATTAATGAATTTGGTAAAGTAGCAAGATACAAAATTAATGCACAGAAATATCTTGCATTCCTATACACTAATGATGAAAAATCTGAAAGAGAAATTAAGGAAACACTCCAATTTACCACTGCAACAGAAAGAATAAAATACCTAGGAATAAACCTACCTAAGGAGACAAAAGACCTGTATGTAGAAAACTATAACACACTGATGAAAGAAATTAAAGATGATACAAACAGATGGAGAGATATACCATGTTCTTGGATTGGAAGAATCAACATTGTGAAAATGACTATACTACCCAAAGCAATCTACAGATTCAATGCAATCCCTATCAAACTACCAATGGCATTTTTCACAGAGCAATAGCAAAAAATTTCACAATTTGTATGGAAACACAAAACACCATGAATAGCTAAAGCAATCCTGAGAAAGAAAAATGGAGCTGGAAAAATCAGGCTCCCTGACTTCAGACTATACTACAAAGCTACAGTAATCAAGACAGTATGGTACTGGTACAAAAACAGAAATATAGATCAATGGTACAGGACAGATGCCCAGAGATAAACCCATGCACATATGGTCACCTAATTTACAACAAAGGAGGCAAGAATGGAGAAAAGACAGCTTCTTCAATAAGTGGTGCTGGGAAAACTGGACAGCTACATATAAAAGAATGAAATTAGAACACTCCCTAACACCATACAAAAAAATAAACTCAAAATGGATTAAAGACCTAAGTTTAAGGCCAGAAACTATCACATGCTTAGAGGAAAACATAGGCAGAACACTCTATGACATAAATCACAGCAAGATCCTTTTGGATGCACCTCCTAGAGAAATGGAAATAAAAACAAAGATAAACAAATGGGACCTAATGAAACTTAAAAACTTTTGCATAGCAAAGGAAACCATAAACAAGACAAAAAGACAACCCTCAAAATGGGAGAAAATATTTGCAAATGAAGCAACTGACAAAGGATTAGTCTCCAAAATTACAAGCAGCTCATGCAGCTCAATATCAAAAAAAACCAAACAAGCTAATCCAAAAATGGGCAGAAGACCTAAATAGACATTTCTCCAAAGAAGATATACAGATTGCCAACAAACACATGAAAGGACGCTCAACATCACTAATCATTAGAGAAATGCAAATCAAAACTATAGTGAGGTATCACCTCACACCAGTCAGAATGGCCATCATCAAAAAATCTAGAAACAGTAAATGCTGGAGAGGGTGTGAAGAAAAGGGAACCCTCTTGCACTGTTGGTAGGAATGTGAATTGGTACAACCACTATGGAGAACAGTATGGAAGTTCCTTAAAAACTAAAAATAGAACTACCATACGACCCAGCAATCCCACTACTGGGCATATACCCTGAGAAAACCATAATTCAAAGGTGTCATGTACCACAATGTTCATTGCAGCTCTATTTACAATAGCCAGGACATGGAAGCAACCTAAGTGTCCATTGACAGAAGAATGGATAAAGAAGATGTGGCACATATATACAATGGAATATTAGCCATAAAAAGAAACGAAACTGAGTAATTTGTAGTGAGGTGGATGGACCTAGAGACTGTCATACAGAGTGAAGTAAGTCAGAAAGAAAAAAACAAATACCGTATGCTAACACATATATATGGAATCTAAAAAAAAATAAAAAAATAAAAGTTCTGAAGAACCTAGGGGTAGGACAGGAATAAAGACATAGAAGTAGAGAATGGACTTGAGGATATGGAGACGGGGAAGTGTAAGCTGAGATGAAGTGAGAGAGTGGCATGGACATACATACACTACCAAATGTAAAATAGATAGCTAGTGGGAAGCAGCCACATAACACAGGGAGATCAGCTTGGTTCTTTGTGTCCACATACAGGGATGGGATAGGGAGGGTGGGAAGGAGACGCAAGAGGGAGGAGATATGGGGATATATGCATATGTATAGCTGATTCACTTTGTTATAAAGCAGAAAGTAAAACACCATTGTAAAGCAATTATACTCCAATAAAGATGTTAAATAAATAAATATGTATTTGCCCCAAAATCTGCTAGGTCCCAAGGCCTCCACTTTCAAAATGATAAAACTGCATATTGCAAGATTGGGTTTGTAAATTTTTAAGATTTCTTTCAAATTTCCCAGCATTTTGTCATTTTTTTCTTTGAGTTCAATACCATATTTTCATGTTTAAAGTATGTTTCTATTTAGAAAAGGATCATTGTGAAATAAGGCACAAGTTTTGCTTTTTTAATGTCACCTTAACTCTTGTCTACCTCAGTTTTGTAGAAATTGTTCATTCCAGTCCAGCCTAAGGGATATTGTAGAAATGCTTTACACACTAGTTCTGACCATGTAACCAGTGGTTAATAAATCCATAATATCCAGGCCTGTCAATCTTTTAGTTTCAGATGCACAAAATCCATTACAGAAACCCTGTAATATATGGAAAGATTAAAGTCTTAAATTAAACTTTTTTCCTGGTGCCTAGAAGGATTTTGAACTTAGTAAACAGGGAGATGATTTTGACTTGTGTATAATCTACAGTTGATTTTATTGGAAAATACCTCATGCTGTGTTTTGATTTGGATAATAAAAACATTTTCTGTTCCTGAATAGTCACAAATATATATTTTAAACAGGAAGAAAACAAACTTGTTACAACTGGAGGTTGTTTATTTGCTGACAATCAAGAGCTTTCTAGGTATTCATCATACCCTCCTGCCATTACAAAGTGATTACATCATACACAGAGCTGAAAAATGGACAAAACAGTCCATACCTGTAGTTCCCAAACCTAAGTGAACATTAGGATCACCTGGAAAGCTTGTGCAAAGACGGATTCTCAACCCCAAGTTTACTGAATAAGAATGTCCTGGGCTAGAGTTAAGTTCGGCAGATGACATTGATGTGCTCCAAGTTTAGTAACCATGGATCACCCACATCATGGGTGGTCAAAAGTGGTCAATTACAATAAATCTCTGAAAATGCAGATCAAACCAGTTTCCCTTGAATGTCCAAAGCCAAAATAGTGGTTAACTGATTTTTTTTCACCCGTATTTTGTTTTGTGGTCAGTAAAGACAGAGTGACCTTACACAGGTAAGTTGCTGGGAGAAAACTATCTCTGTGGTTGCCTGGCAACAGAAAATGACCCATGCAATTATGTGGGCTTTCAGTTTACACATTGTTAATTATCAATGTTATCTATAAATTGCCTTATTGTTTATAAATCCTGTTAGTAAAATGGGTTCAGGCCAGAGAATATATGAGAATATTCAGGGGAAGAGAAATTGTGATAAATATCATATTCATTAACATTACTTGTGTATATTTGCCATTTTTTAAATTCCTAGTATGTGCCAAACAATTTGATAAGCATTTTCCCTGCCTTACTGCAGTTAATTCTCATGCAAACCCTGGTAGACAAGTAATATCATTATCAAAATATTAAGATAAGAAACTTGAATCTTGAAGAAGTAATATAATTTACTCAAGGTCACACAGCCTGAATTCAAATTCAGGTCTGCGCTCTTCTGCTGCCTTATAAGAGCAATTCCTTCCTGTCTTTGGCTTAACTCTTAAATCCAAATCTTACTTTCCATTTATTGCCCAAAGTCTTTTAGATTTACGATAGAGCAACATGGTTTTTTCAAATAGTAGCCGAGAGGGCCAAGAAGCAGAGCTAGGTGTTGGGGAAAACCAAAAGATTTGGGGAGAAAATTTTTTGTGTGGGGCAAGTCAAGACCAGAAGAATTAATGGTGGAAAATGACAAGCCCCTGAAGGGAAAATATCTACCTGGCAATAGTTATCTCCTGAGGCGTGAGGGAACTAGTAACCAGAAGCCTTTACTGACCCATCCAGAAGTGCAGAAAGAATAGACATGACTTAGCAAAACTAGATTCCAGGTCCAGGAAGATTTTAGTTAGGTGGGAAAGGAAAAGAGTCATTTCTCAAATAACTACAGAGAGATTATTCAAAGACTATTTTAAGCCCTTTGTAGACATTCTTTTACCTCCCAAGTAAATCCTGGTTTACTCTCTCTCATTATTACTTGACAAACGTTAGCGGTAAGATTATCAAAACCCTCCGAACTCAAAAAAAAACCCCAAGATTTCCGCTCTTCTGTACATCATTTGTACTTTCAAATCAGATGATACACAAACAACATGTCCTTATAAAATGTTTGCTAAAGTATTAAAGAAACAAAATGTTGAGTAAGCTTCTAAAATTTATCATTCAGGCAAATATAAATAAATTTTGGATTTTCTGCTGTTTAAAATTATTCAAACGCTTGATTTCCTATAGAAGCCCACATTCAGTGGGCACTGGGTATATGCCGGCTGTTCTTATTTGAATCTACAGACAACGTAAACCAGATTAGTTTATTCCTAAACATTTCTTCTCATCTTTTACAAGCTCTGAACCTTGGGTCAGAATTTACACATTCACTTTAAAGAGAAAAAAGGATGTATGTTACCTTAGTGGTTGAAAACTTACAGAAAAATGAAAAAGAAAATACTTCATGGGACATAAATGGTTTACTCAGGTTAAGAATGGAGATAGGCATCCATGCCATTTCAGAATCCAAACATTCAAAATTATTTAAACTCTGAAGGTAATAATGGGACTTTCTAATTTATCAAGGTGATGACTCTGTTTTGATCTATCCTAGCCCTTAATCATCTTCTAATTAGCAATATCATTGGATTCAACACCCGCTTTTTCTCACTAAAGATGGTGAGTTATTTAGGCTTAATGCATAATATTGAAATAATGGTGCTTTTCCTGTCACATTTATCTCTTATTCCATTAAAGAAAAGAATTGGCAACAATTCTTCTACTGAGAAATCATTTAAATTAATATTGCTTAGGAATATAAATGATTTTTATTAATCAAGTTTTGATTAAAGGGTAGCTAGCCACAATATGGCCTGCGGGTAGACATTAAGCATCTTGGTGTTCGGTGAACTCATCAACTGCAGTGTATTACATCAGATACTATCCATTTAAAGTCAAAATTGGCATTAAGCTTTTTAAAGAATTCATGTTGCATTAATTGGGATGATTCAACATTTGGTAATTGTTTCGGGTTTCTTATAAGGGTAATAGCCAAGTGACAAGTAGTGGTGAGTTTCAGAAGAAAATGTAAAACTCATTTCAGTGATTTGTAGTTTATTTTGCATATTACATTACTTCACTTATCTTTTCACTTTTACTGGGGTATAATTGACAAATAAAATGGTGATATTTTTAAAGTGTATAATGTGATCATTTGATACACGTATATATTGTGAAGGGATTCCCACCATTGATTTAATTAACACATTCATCATCTCATATATTTCCTCTTTTTTCTTTTCTTTGCTATAGTCACCGTGTTATACAATAGATCCTCAGACCTTATTCATCTTATAACTGAAGGTTTGCACCCTTTTACCAACCTCTCCCTATTTCCCCCATTCTCTCAGCCCCTGACAACCAGCATTTACTGTTTCTATGAGTTCAACTTTTTTTTTAATGATTCCATATATAAGTGATACCATTAGGTATTTGTCTTTCTCTGTTTCACTTAACACAGTGCCCTCTAGGTTCATCCATGTTGTAGCAAATGGCAGGATTTCCATCTTTTTTAAGGTTGAACAATAGTCCATTGTATATATATCACATTTTCTTTATCCAGTCATCCATTAATGGACATTTAGGACATTAGTTGTTTCTAATCCTTGACTATTGTGAATAATGCTGCAGTGAACAGAGGCGTGCAGCTATCTCTTTGAGATAATGATTTCATTTCCTTTGGATACATACCCAGAAGTAGAATTGATGGATCATATAGTAGTTCTACTTTTAATTTTTTGAGGAACCTCCGTACTGTTTTCCATAATGCCTGTACCAGCTTACATTCCCAACAGTGATATACAAGGGTTCTTTTTTCTCCACGTTGTCATCAGCATTTATCTCTTGTCTTTTTGGTAATAGGGATCCTAACAGGTGTGAAATGATATCTCACTGTGGTTTTGATTTGCATTTACCTGATGATTATTGATAGTGAGCACCTTTTCATATACCTGTTGGTCATTTGTATGTCTTCCTTGGAAAAATGTATTTTTAGGTCCTTTGTCCATTTATCAATTGGATGTTTTGTTTTGTTTTGTTTTGTTTGCTATTGCATTGCAGGGGTTCCTTGTATACTTTGGATATTTAATCCTTCATCAGATATGTGGTTTGCAAATATTTTCTCCCATTCCATACGTGGTCTTTTCATTCTATTGATTCTATTCATTATTTGCTGTGCAGAAGCTCTTTAGTTTGATGTAGTCCCATCTGTGTATTTTTGCTTTTGTTGCCTTTGCTTTGGGTGTTTAATAAATTTATCTCACCTTATTGTGTTCTAATATGTGCTAGGCATTTTCCAAGAGATTAACACATATCTATTTAATGTTCATAACAACGTGTAGTACATCCAATGTTCTCCCTGTGTTGCTAATGAGAAAAGTCAATTTCGGTGTTAAAAGCTTTTTTCCCTAGGTGATTCATCACATAGGTGTCAGAGTCAACCCACAATGAATCTGACTCCAAATTCTATGAGCAAATCCACTGTACTATATTTTTTCACTAAACAGTACATAAAGCAAATGATTTTTTTTCTGCATTATACTATGATCCAGTTCAAAACTTAAAAAAAAAATTGCCATAGATACAGCAAACATAAATGAGGACAAAGTAGTTCAAGGGCAGTTCATACAGTAACCCAGTAGGATCATTTTGTTTGCAGCTTAAAATTTCATAGGATGTAATTCATTTACATTTGAGTGGATTGATTCATCTATTCATTTTAACAAACGTGAAAATGTTTACTGGGCCCCTCTCAGGAGTGAGGCACGATGCGACATTTTGAGAGTTAAAAAGAAGAATGAATGAGACATCGTCCCTCTTGTCAAGAACTCTACCATCTAGTTGGGTAGAAGAGACATAAAATGATAACTATTATACAAACTACGTAAAATTTCCATACAATTGGTATGCATGTGTGTTCAAGAGGGTCTGGTTTCACTTCCATGGCCCCCAAAGGACATAACCAAGATACCCCTGTCTCTAAAAAGGAGACATTGGGCTAATTTGTTAAAAGCATTATGTGAAGCATAGCCCGTGGTTTGAAGCAAACGTGGCTATCAAACCGAATTAATAGTTTTCCTCTTAGAATTGTTCTTGTTCCAGCTCCTAAAAAAAGATTTTAGAAAAGCTCTATTTGATTGACTTGTCCCATTGTAAAGTATTCACCTGCTGTGAAATGAAGCCACAGAGGAAAAAAAAAGTTGAATAATTTAACTTTTTTATTTGTAAAGATAATCAGGGTTTTTCTGATTACATCTTAACTTCATAAATGTTAAATAACCTATCAGCATCTAGTTGTTGTAAATTATGAAAAGGAGCCTCGCAAGGAATATTAACCAACGAAATCCTTGTTCTTTAGTGAACAGGAAAATGTGTTATGGCAGCTTGTCATCGTGCAACTGGTAACTTTGACACCAAATAACAAAACTGCCATTTGCACTTCGGGTAAATTGGTTCACATGAGTTTCCACTGCTCCTCTGGCTCTGACATAAATTTATGAACTCAGGAACTAACCAAGTCGTGTGGCTTGCCAGCTGACTTTAACAAATATGCCCATTTCATTTCATTTAGTCATCAGAATACCAGGGGGCTAGGTCATTTCAGACTCATTGCAGATGGTCTAGGGTTTGCAGGAACACAGGAGGCTTTCATGTCACTGTCCTATAAATTATGACAGTGGAGGGGGCCCTCTTCCTAAATAAATGCATGTCAGTGCTTGACATGTTCACAGCTTCAAGGAGCGTTTTCTGTTTCAACACCTCATAGGTGTGTATAAAGGACATTTATTAACCAAGATGTGGAAAATTACCTTTTCTGGGTTCATGCTTTGACCAGCCATGATCAAGATTATGTCTATATTTGAAATGTGGTGGAAGTACAGTTTTGTTCCCTGACCTCCTAGGAGTCCTGTCCTTTTAAGCAGAGAAGTTACTGGAAGCAGACCAGTAGGTACAGACTAAAGACATATAATGAGGTGCAACCTCAGACAAATCAAAGGGAAGACCACTCTAAATTACTGCTGAGAATGAAGACTAGGATATCGTTACAGGAAGACAAGTTGACCACATCCAAGTATACGTAAAAAATAAAACTAGGTAACAAGATAGTTATAAAGATATTTACTTGATTCAATGTAGCATTGCTGTAATTGTAATTAGAATAGCAGCTTTATATAAAGATGGGTTCAGAAGTGTTAGAAGACACATGAAAACAGTGTCATAACTGGGTTTTGGGGGGTTTTTTTGCATTTCATTCCATTTCCTTTTGTAGAGATGTCTGTCATTTTTTCAGTACTTTCTATTTGCAGTAATGAACTAAAATGCTTTACATACATTTTTTAATTTAATCCTTTCAGCACTTTAAGATGTGGCTATTAGTGTCATCATTTTACAGGTGAAGAGACTGGCATCCATAGAGGGTGGGTAATTTACCAGGGACAAATGAAGGTAGAAGAGGGATTTGATCTAACTCCATTCTGTGGTTTATCTAGTTCAAGACTCATGGCATATTTTTCAAATGTGTGTTTGTCAAACTTTTCTACAAGTTCTACCCTAAGATCAGAGAAGACAGAATGAACATGCAATCCCAGGAGGTTTGGAAAAAACCTGAAGCAATCACCATAACCTTGCAATTTTTTTAAGGTCTTGCTTTTTATCTTAAAAATTCATGCAAATTTGGCATTGAATTCCAATGTGTTTGTCTCCATCCCCCAAATAATGTATTGTATAATTTATCATTCAGGGGTGCATTTTCTATTAATCTCTTTAGTTAAAGCATGATATGCGGTTGTATTTCAGGATATTAAGTCAGTCTGAAGAAAGCCGACCCCAATGTCCAGGCAATTCTTCCTCTCTTCATTTCATCATATATATGTGTGTACAAACAGCAACCTTTTATTCCCACTGCTTTATAGACTATGTTAGGGTAACGATAAGGAGAAATGCCCCAAATCTGAGGTGGGATGCTGTGACATGCCAAGATACTCTGGATGGATATTCCCATAAGCATATCTTCCTGCTGTGAAAGGTCAAGTTGCAAACCAAGAGGGTACTGATTCACTCTTCAATCTCTTTTACTACCTCGAGCAATTCTCCCCAAAGAACGTCTTTGGTGGGGGGGGGGGAACCTGATTATATTGCTCTTTATTTTACCTCTAATACAGTACTTAAGTTTTCCTCACCTATTAATAAATTCAGAGTCTCCAACGCTCCCTGTAATCAACCCCCTTCATACAACTCTCAAACTTCGTAATTATAGCAGTCTTGTTGGGAGCAGTAAAAACATTCCCAGTTTTGTCTTGCAATTGAGAATTAAGCCTTGAAGAATATCTTCTAAATGAGCTCATTACATGTACTCACTATACCATTAAAGAGAAAATGAATTTACTTAAATTTTCTAGATATTAATCTTTGTTGTGATATCTGAAAAAAATAACATAGAATTGTCTATTACCTGAGACTGAGCAGAAGCATCATGGTCCTAGACAACTTTTCATCCCATGTCTGAGGAAGATTACACATAATAAATTCATTTTAAAGCAATAGTAAGTGACAAAAATTAAATTGTGTTTGGACTGCACCACGAATAGTATCTGTACTTGTTCAACACACTGGTTATGTCTGCATAAACTTTTTCGGCTGGTGTACAGTTCACTCTGAAGTGACGATAGAGTTAAAAAAAAACTGAGTAGAGAAAGTTCCCATCACTCACTACACATAAAAATTTCTAGTCTTGTGCTTTTTAGGGAGAAAAATCCACACCCAATTTTTGTGAACAAGGGATAGCGGGATTCTGCTGGTTTTCCCTAGCTTGGGCAGGGGAGTTGTGTATTTCACAAATTTTACAAGTCAAATTGATTTTGGGAAAGAGGGACATGTTTGTCCTTTTCTCCAAAAATACTTGGACAAAAGTCCACAAATGTCCAGGGTGTGTGTATCCTGGTTTGGGAAACCTGCTCTTCAGAACTTTAAGTATTTACCTATAATTTCATTCCATCAGTGGTAATTCTAATTCCTCCATCACTGTTTTCGCTGTATCTAATCAGTCTCCAAGACCTGTTCTGCCTGTCTATGCATGTTCTCTCAAAATTATCCTTTCACTTTTTCCCCCGGTTGTCCTAATCCAAGTCTTTATTATCAAGAGACAGCATAAATATAGAGAGAGAAGCTTTAGTATCAAATGGGCCTGAGTTCAAGTCTGGCCACCCCAATTAATCTGTGTGATATCTGCAACAGGTTTCTCCTCTGGCCCTTGGTTTTCTCATTTTAAAAAATGGTAGTGATATTTACCTTACAATATTGTCATGTGGTTTCATTCATTCATTCAATCAACATTTGTGCTACTGCTCTGTACTAAAATCTAAGCACTGAAACTACCTTCAAGAGAAGAACAAAGTCCCCAGCTGTATGAAGTTGACTTTCTAGTGATGTGAAATGAGATAATGTGTGTTGCCTGGCATAAGACAGGAATGCAGTGAAATGCTGTTCTTGTTTTGTTATTGCTACAACCATGCAACCACTTTCCAACTGGTAACCCTACTTCCTGGCTCACATGTTTTCAATCCATTGTTCACTGATTATATATAAAACCCAAACTTCTTGAAGAAACAAATGATAGAATATACTTGTCACTTGAGCTTGAGAGTGAAGAAGGCAGGGTCTACTCTAAGGGTCTTACTCCAAGGCCTCCAGCGTAGGGAAATGGAGAGAGGAAACCAAAGAAGAATAACAGGTTTGGGAGTGGAAAATAGTGTAATTCTTTTTTGGACCTTTTAAGATGGAGGTCTCTGGGAAGGAGGCTGTTCAAAATACAAATCTGGAACATGAGGAAAGGTATAAAGCCAGAGAGAAGAATTTAGGAATCGATGATAGAATAACAGTAAGTTAAGCTGTAAGGACAAAAGCAACAGTTTAATTAGGATGCTGTAAATTTAAAATTAAAATTCTCAGCCTGGGTTGCCAAATTCAGCACCATCTAGCACCTTTCCAAAGGAAATGACTGATGAGTCCTTCTGATGAGGATCAGTATTTCCTTCAGAGACTCCTTGTTTTCATCCATCCTACACAAAATACTGAACACCTCTGGTATTTACTAGCTCTTCTGCCCCTCATACATTGGAGCTGTAGCTACCAAAAGCAAAACCACATTTCATTCTTTAGACCTCATTCTTTAGTCCTGTGTTGTAGATTTCCTTGTTTCTGTAGCAAAGAAACTTATTTAAGTATTACAAAGGTAAGTAACGAAGCCCACATGTTAGAAGCTGTCAGATCAATGAGAAACTTTAGTGGGCCTAAAGTTTCAATATATTCTTCATTCAAGGCTCATAATCTCTCCTTAAGAAAGTGTGCATGTTGTTCATGGCCAAATAAACCTTACAGGCACTTAATTCTATGAATAGATTGTGAAGAGGCTAAACTGACCGGACCTTCTTTCTTTAGGAGGCATTGTGAAAGATGACAGTTTTTGATCCCAAATTTCATATACATTTAGGTCCATAAGTCTCACTGACAGAGTGGACTGTCCTGACTCAATAATTAATGCACTGGGAATTCTCTAGGTAGACTATGATTTGGATACTTCATGGGCTATTATGTCAAGGATCCGTGTCAGATGAGATGCATACACAATGCCTACAGAAAAATTATTGTCACAAGCAAAACTGGTGGGTTTTTTTATGTACTTTAAGAGTAAGTAAGCCTAGGAAAAATATATGACCATTTCTAATTGCCTTGTATTTATTTGCCTTGAAATAGGCCTTCGTTTTTATTTGCCTGTAGAGTATATCTTTGAATAGTATTATTATATTTAATTTGTTTTCGAAAATGGGTGATAAACATTTCTTACTTTTGGAATAGGCATTCTAATGTTTTCCAACGTAAGTTTCATGCAGTTATTAATCGCTATATTAAGCACTAGTATACATTTAAGTTTAAAATTTGAAACGTACATTTTTCTTAAAAGAGGAACATTTGTTGACCAAACAGACATACATGTTTTTATTCTCTCTCTCTTTAAAGGGATCCTCACTCCCAAAATACCTGTGGAGTACAGTGTCTTACTCAACGCTGGAAGTGTAGCACCTCTGATCTTCTCTGCTGGTCATCATCAGTCCATCCTTCTGGAAAATTTGGCTCCATCCACACAGTATGAGACAAGGATACAAGCATGTCAAAATGGTGAAAGTCTTTCAGACACTTGTCCAGGGTTTTTTTATTAAAAGTATTTTATTTAAACAAAAATTCCTTAAAAAGGAATAGATTCTCAATTCAAATACAAAGACTAACATTTCATTTCTTATTGGTACTGGACTGTTTACCCAGACAAATCAGAGCCTGGCACTGCGTGAAGCATTATGCATTTCTGCACATTAAATCATGAATATTTAAATATAGGAAAATGGTGGTTTTGCAAAGTCTTGTTTTATAAGGCCCTTTAAAAGAAAAACACCTAGAGCACATACAATAATCATTGGTAATATAAAACAAAATAGGCATTACAAAAATCTCATAGGAAATGTACTCACCTTGGTTCTATTTCAGTTTTATTTAGGGGTGGGAGAGTAGGAAGGGAGACATTATTTAGAAGTTGAGTTACACTCAAATGAATCAACATATTTTACAGTGCTTCCCTGATACCTGTCTCGTGTACCTAACCTGTCACCTTGAGATTCATGGCTTAGGCTAGTGGTCAATGAAGTCGTCATCTGTCTGTGTGGTCTTAAGGAAGAGCCCCTCTCAC
Organism: Mesoplodon densirostris; assembly: GCF_025265405.1. Lineage (NCBI taxonomy): Eukaryota > Metazoa > Chordata > Mammalia > Artiodactyla > Ziphiidae > Mesoplodon > Mesoplodon densirostris. The sequence continues at coordinate 179,224,312 of NC_082662.1, forward strand.
TTCCTGTATACCTCCAGGTGTTATATAATATATAACACCCAACTGCTAAGAGAGAAGAAGTATAACTCAAAACAAGTTGCTTCACCTTAGATTAAAGAAATTTATCAACCTTATACTCAACATGAAACTCCTGTCCTTAAGAACTTCTGTTTCCAAATGAATACTATTTCCCGTAGAGTTGGTTAGGACTAGGGGGTCTGCGATTTTGCTATGCTTCATCTCTGAAATTGAGTCAGTTTGCCCACTTGTCTCTACAAACCAGACTCAGACATTTTGTTTGAAGAGTATTGCTTTCCCTGATCCACTCTTCAGCTAATCCACATGGAAATAGCTTTAAATTAAGGTTTTCTTGATTTAAATGCAAAAATCAACTTCTGCCTCTCCATGTCCCTAAAGCTATGCTGTGAAGAAACAATATCCTTCAAATTCATTGTTTGACTTTTGTGTGTTGAGGAAATAGTCATTATTTTTAAATATTAGCAAAAATAAGATACTATTAAGAGCAGACATGATGTTCAGGTCACACATACAGTTACGAAATTGAAACACATTTTCACTTTCTGGCTAGAATGACTGCAGTAAATTAGAGAAACCTCAGCTCAGACAAGCATAAGCTTTATTGTCTATGCCTGTATAAAAATGTGGTTAATTAATGGATTTCCCAAAAATGATTCCTTATTTAAATATTCAAATCCTGAAGAGATTTAAATACTAGTCTAAAGTATGTTTACAAAATTTGTGTGTATACAAAATTTCAGATAAAATAATTGTCATATTCGTACCCTTCTGTGTGTACATGTAACTCTTTTCGCTGCTTGACAAATTATTAAAGGTCTTGGTTTTCTTTTTTTTCAAGGAGGTTGTGGAGTTAGCAGTAGGATATTTGTCAAAACAGCTGAAGGAGCCCCCATGGATCTAAATTCTCCTGTTCTTAAGGCACTGGGATCAGCTTGCATAGTGGTTAAATGGATGCCACCTAAAAAACCAAATGGAGTCATCATCAACTACTTTATTCACAGGTAACATTGACTATTACTATTATTGTTGATTATTTAAGAATGTGTACTATTCCAGGACTGTAGAATCAAATACATTTTCTATTTCCATAAGGGAATTGATGGGAATTCATGTGTTTTGAAGCACCTACTAGAAACTAAAATTGGTATTGGAAACTTCTACACATTATCCAAGGAAAAAAGCCACAACTACCATGTAACATTTTTGTTTGAGCCCTCTTTGAAAGATGAGACCTCATAGCCCAAGAAGGCTTACCTTTGATGGAAAGGTAGAGCTGTCCTCTGGAGGTTCATTGACCAAGAGACATACTCATTCCAGAGGAAGAACCAGGTCTAGGACAAAAATTCTAATTATATCCCACCACCTAGTATGTGGAGATTGGAAAGGCTTTTTCTCATCCTTAAAAGATGGCACTTTTCACTCTGCAGTTCCCCTTCTGTTTTGAGGTTTCCACTCACCTGGCTAGATGGTGTTAATGCAGCTTCTTTTCACCATGATATGCAGAGTTAATTAAGTGTAGCCACCTAAAAGAAGAAAAGAGGGAAAGAGAGAAGGGAGAGGAAGAGAAGGAGAAAAAGTGAGGAGAGTGAGAGTGAGAATGAGAGGGGGAGAAAGAGAGTAAGAGAGAGAGAGAGATGGTGGTTCCATGGGCATTTTGGTTTGAAGGGTATTGTGCTACTTGATACAGTTTTCATTTGATCAGCATGGACATAGTTTTAAATTAATGTTTTCTTCAAATATATAATGAGGAGAAAGAGGAAAGAGAGAAAGAGACAGACAGGGAGAGATGGAGGGAGAGGGAGGAAGAGAGAGAGCAGGAAAGGAGAAAGTAAAACAAAAACAGAGGGAAGGGGCCAGAGAACCTCTCAACTGAGAGTTTGCTATTCAGGCTGCTATAACAAAAATGCCATAAATTGTGTGGTTTATAAACAACAAACATTAATTTCTCACAGTTCTGGATTCTGGGAAGTCCAAGATCAAGGTGCTGACAGATTGACTGTATGGTGAGGGCCCACTTCCTGGCTCACAGATGGCCATCTTCTCACTGTGTCCTCACATGGCAGAAGCAGCAGGGGCCATGTGGGGTCTCTTCTATAAGGGCACTGATCCCATTCATGAGGGCCCCACCCTCATGACCTAATCACCTCCCAAAGGCCCCACCTCCTAATACCATCCCCTTGGAGGTTAGGATTGCAACATATGAATTTGGGGGAAACACAGTCATTCAGATCATAGCACTGAGATGGAAAAGACACTTTCTAAGACAGACACCGGCAGAAAAAAATTTGCAGCTGTAAACCCCATTCCAAAAGCCATCTATTTAAATCAGGCATACAAAGCCCAACACATTTTTTTCTCAGATCCTCATCTCACTTCAGCATCCTTTGTTAGTCTCTCCTGCAGCCTCATGCCTTCCCTTGTTTAGTCCTATGCCCTGGACACATTGTGAAACTTAGTTTAGGCTCCTCTTATAACTTCAGATATTGAAACCCTTTCATTCAGACCAATCTTCAGCTATGGGAACGTAAGGAAAATTATGAAGGGAGAAAGTATTACTGCATTTCTGGTTTTGTAAATCACATTGCCATAAATGAGCAAGCCAAATGTTTTCTTCTCAGCAAACATTAATTTGAAGAATAACATTTCTGATTCAAATACACATGAACATGTAAAAATGGCTAATATGAATTTACATTTTACATTAAACACATTAGTGCAGCCTTTACAATGCCCATCTTTGGAATAGTTTTCTTTCATCTACTCAATGCTAATTGTATGAGAAAAGCACATCAAATTCCTATTCTGAATAAAGGGAAATAAAGTATCTGTTATAGACCAGGAAGAGGCTTCACTCTGTTGGTTTTGTAAATAATGCTTATGATTACAGTGACTATTCCATGGCAGCTATAGAGAGGGAAAACAAGAAATATAATGCAGAAAGCCTGCTTCAATGAAAAATACTGTAAATTGAATTTGACAGCATTTGATGGCATTTGATTATTCTAGTCACAGCCAAACAATGATATAAAGAGTAATATGAAACAGAATGTGTTACTGCCTAGCAGACTCAAAAGCAATAAACCTTCCTCCAATGTGACACAATCATTTCACAATCATAATTGTAGCCTGTTTGATACCTCTGAGTACAGCAGAAGGGCACTAACTGACATAGATACATTTTGTTTTTTATTTAAAGTGAAATGAAAATGGTGCGCTGGGGCTCCAGATACAATCGTTATATTCACCTACATAGGCATGAATCACTTGGCAGTTATTTCAGCTGAAGTTTAAATGTGCTTAGACAACAACAATATCAAATTTTTCTTAGATAGCTGCAAAAAAAAATCAGGAATTTGTAAGGACGGAAATAGAATGTAGACACAGAGTTCTTTTTCATTCTGGGACTCCATAGAGCCCCACGTATAGTTATAGACACAACACTACGGTATTTCTGGGGAGGTTAGGGCATGTAATTTCTGTTTCATCATTTGCCTCCTCTTTCTTCTATCACCACGAAAGGAAATCCATTTAGCTCAAATCAAAGACGGAGTTTGACCTATGCAGATATTTTCTTTAAATTGCGGGAAGCCAACTTGCCTATCCCATCTTGAAGATGTTCGTCTCTGCTCTCTCCAAGCCCCCAAATCATTTCCCCTCAGTAATTCCCAACTATTGTTTAAATGTTGCCTCTAGATACCATCCTGTTAAAAAGGATCTGCCCTAATAAACAGGTAAGATGTTTATGACTTTAGAAAACAAAACAAAAAATAAGCTAGTAAGGACAAGACTATTCATGTGATTGCTTCTGGTTAGTTCACCTGTTAACATGATATTTTATTTTTGCTTCTGGTTAGTTCATCTGTTAACATAATATTTTATTTAGACTACTTTGTTGACCAATGTGAGTTACAAAAGAGATTTCCTACAATAGGGACAACCTTTATGTTAGTGTTTTGCAACCTGTTTACTGATAGGGTGTACATAAGGCCATCTTGGGCATTTGCTTTCTTCTCATAACAAGTTTGGCTTGTATAATAAAGATTCTTCCGTATTTCCCCTTTATTTTATATCTGTAATCTTGTAAATGGCAAAATCCACCCACAAAATCCAACCTCCATCTACAAAATCCACCAAACACTTTTTCTTAAGACTTTACAAAATACGTAATAAAATGATCTCCCACTGGGAGCTTCCATTTTAAGAAAGACAAAAATGCCTGGGGTTTTATTTTCAAAAGCAGCCTCTAAATAAAGAAAAAGATTGGATCAATGTTCAGTAAAAGACAAAAATATATTAAAACACCTTCTAAATGATGTAAAAGTAAAAATAAGTGATGAACCTTCCAAGTATTCAAATAACTAAGCATTCAGAAAAACTGAGTCAGGTTTTGAAGGATAAAATCTGAGATAGTTTGAATTGATGGATGATATGGAAGAACATTCCAAGCAGGGTACCATAAATAATATTTTTTTAGAATGAATAATTAAGCTGATTGAGTAAACTAAGAAAAAAGGGCATTGATTCAAAGGTGAAGGAATTTTTATGCAATCAATTTGTACTATGTGGAAAGACAGTATGGATGTGAAGATGGATGGATAGATAGATAGATAGATACAGATAGGTAGATGGATAATAGCTGACAGATAGTGTTCATATCTACTGTAAGATCTGAGCCCTATTACCAAGGACTTTTACTATAATAGGAGATGTAAGTCAAACTAAGCAAACAAAACAATGAGCAATATAATGTGAGAAATATAAATATTTACCAAAATATTTACAGGAGACAGGGATTCTTTCTGTCTGGAATATTTATGGAAGACTTCCATGGATGAAGTTGATGTCATTGAGACTTGGCCTTACAATATAAAAATTTAATGACTGTCTAAATTAGAAATAATTTTTTAAAAAGTTTTTAACAGTACAGAATATTACAAAGGTTATGTATCCCTTTTTTATGACTTACCCATGTGTATAATTCCCATCGATAGACATAACTATTCATTTTAATATATGTAACATTGATGTTTTCTATTTATAGTTTCCCTTACATAAGGAATTATATTGTTCAAATTTTCTTTGGCCATTTGGACACACACACACACACACACACACACACACACACCCCTCATTTCTTTTAATGACTCTACAATATTTTATTACATGGATGTGTATCGTGTATTATTTAACCAGTCTCCTATTGGTGGCAAAATCAGTGATTTCCAAGTTTTCATTACAAAAGCAATTCTCCAAAAAAATCTTTACAATAAACATATGGAAGATTATTCTTAGTACTAGAAGTGCAGAATCCAATTCTGTGCGTTTTAAATTTTTGGAGATTGCTAAATTGTCTTCTTAAAATAGTATATAAGAATTTCTAATTCTGAAAACTCTAATCAATACTGGGACTCAAAAATCTTTCAAATCTTTGCTAGTTCAATATTTTAAATGGTATATTATTGTTTTAATTAAAATTTTGGTCATTATAAGTCAGGCTGTTCATTTATTTATTTCTAATATATATTTGCTATTTGTGTGTGTATAGTACAGAATATATCTTTAGACTATTTTCTTTTAGATTGTTTCTTGTTAATTTATCTATGCTTTTTATATATTATGGAAATTCTTTTAGTGATCATATTAAAAATAACACATCAATTATTTCTTCCAGCACTTTTCTGGCTCTACTCCTTATATCTAAATATAGATTGGATTTTGGTTTTTGTTTTCTTGAAGTATAATTAACACATTATTATTAGTTTCAAGTGTACAGCATAATGATTCAATATTTGTATACACTTAAAAATGATCACCACAATAAGTCTAGTTACCATCTGTCACCATATACAGTTACAAAATTTTTTCTTTATGATGACAACTATTTTTTTACTTTCTTAGCAACTTTCAAATTTGCAACATAATATTACTGGCCCTAGTCACCATGCTGTACATTACACACTTATTTCTTTTATATCTAGAAATTTGTACCCCTTTTCCCATTCTGCCCATCCCTCAGAGCCCTCCCCTCTTTTAGCCACCAGTCTATTCCCTGTATCTGTGAGTCTGGTTTTGTTTTCTTTTGTTCATTTGTTTTGTTTTTTAGGTTTCACATGTGAGTGAAATCCTATGGTATTTGTCTTTCTCTGATTTATTTCACTTAGCATAATACCCTCAAGGTCCATTCATGTTGTCATAAATGGCAAATTTTTATGCTTTTTTATGGCTGAGTAGTACTCCTTATATATATACCACATCTTCTTTATCCATTCATCCATAGATGGACACTTAGGTTACTTCCGTATCTTGGCTATTGTAAAAAATGCTGCAATGAACATAGGGATACATATATCTTTTCAAATTATTGTTTTTATTTTTTTTTGTATAAATACCCAGAAATGGAATTGCTGAAGTTCTATTTTTAATCTTTTGAGGACCCTCCATACTGTTTTCCATTGTGTCTGTACCAATATATGTTTCTATCACCAGTGCACAAGGTTTCCCTTTTCTCCACATCCTCACCAACATTTGTTATTTCTTGTCCTTTTGATAATAGCCATTCTGATAGGTGTGAGATGATATATCATTGTGGTTTTGACTTGCATTTCACTGGTGATTAGTAATGCCGAGCATCTTTTCATGTGCCTGTTGGCCATCTGTATGTCTTCTTTGTAAAAAATGTGTATTCAGACCCTCTGCCATTTTTTAATTGGATTGTTTGTTTTTCTGTTGTTGAGCTGTATGAGTTCTTTATATATTTTGGATATTTACTCCTTATCAGATATATGACTTGAAAATATCTTCTCCCATTCAGTAGGTTGACTTTTTATTTTATTGATGGTTTCCTTCCTTTTTAGTTTAATTTAGTCCCATTTATTTATTTTTGTTTTTGTTGCCATTGCTTTTGGAGTTAGATCCAAAAAGCTATTGCCAAGAGCAATGTCCAGGAGCTCACTGCCTAACATTTCTTCCAGGAGTTTTATGGTTTCTGATCTTACATTAATAGACTGATTTTGTTTTAAGGAATGAGACAGGAAATCTAGACATTTGTGGGGTTTTTTCTCAGAAAAATTAACTTTTGATAATTGGAATTCAGTCTTTAATTATATTTATATAAAATAACATGGAGAAAATTTACCTTCAATAGACTCATACATTTACCTCGAATAGAATATCATTCAGTGAACGTCTAACAAGTGTATTTCAGGATGAAAGAGTAACCTTAGAAGGAAGCTCTGAGATGGAGGAAAGAATAGTGAACACTGAATCAATTTGTTCAATGAATGGATAAATATTTAAAACCTTTACAAAGTAATTTTTTTAAATAATGGCTAAGTTGCAAGGTTTTTAAAAAGCAGGAGTAAAAATGTTGTACAAAAATAATTTGAAGACCCCATCTATCTGTAAGAGTGGTTAGACAGAGCTAGGAAACCTCCCAGGAAACCTTGCTTTTCCAACTGTGCAGGCTTAAGCTTCTCTGGCTGATGTGACAAGGACTCTACAGGTTGCAACCAAAAGCTCTCTTGATTGGTGAATGTACTTCCCAAACACTCTCACTTCATGTCTCTTTTTGTATCAATTAGGCATTCGCTATTTTTTTTAAACTATCTAGTTTGTCAACATTATTTTACAATTTACTGATTTGAAATGCCACCTATACAAAATTCCCATGTGTCATCTCATCCATTTCAGGACTTTGTATTCTGTTTCCTTTGTGGTAGATAAAATATTAGCAAGCAAAGACTGATGGCAGAGACATCGCAGGTGAATAAAATTACTGGAATAAGCAGAATACCCAACACTGAAGGCATAGGGTTCCATGGTCAGGCTTGGCTGGAGACTTTGTTATTTGTAGGGGGAATTTAGAAGGTCGGCTTGACAGTAGATTTTGGAAGACTTTAAATACTAGGCTGAGGAGTTTAGGGTTTTGATTTGGAAACAATGAGAGCCATTGAAGATTTGGAGTAAAATAGAGAAGCAATGTGACAGAATGGACAAAGCATGGCATTTGTAGTCAGAAGATATGGCTTCCAGGTCCTGGGTCTGCCACTTACAAGTTATGTGACCTTGGGCAAGTCACTATGTTCCCTAAGCTTTCACTTTTATGTAAGTTAGGCTGATAAACATAGAAAATAATTAACCTCTAGAATTTCATAGGAATTAAGTGAAATCATGTATGTGAAAGTACTGTGTTAAACATAAAGCACAATAAAAAACAGAAAGTTATCCAAGATGGACCACCCACAGCCATGCTTGGGGAAGACAAATCTGGCAGTTATATGTGTATATTTAAAGACAAGGAAGGAGGTTCATGATAATAAAAGAAGCAGATTGCACGACAGTCCACCTAGTATGATTCTGTTTTTCTTTAAGTACATGGAATCTTTTTTACATTTATATGTGCACGAAAAATGTCTGGAATGTTAAACACCAAAAGAAAGTTAACAGTGCTTATCTCAGGGATAGGTTATGGATGATTCTTGTGTTTTTGCTCATCTTTATTTTCTAATTACTTTTTACAATCAATATATAATATGATGTGAGAAAGACAAAATGACAAATTCAGTGAGCCCAGATGCAAATCTATTATTACCCTCTTTACGATTTTCCTATTTCCCTCTTTCTGTGAACATCATCCTCATTTTCTGTAGCAATCAAGGTCTGCTCAGGAAAGAGAAACCACACCAGTTATTTTATTTTATTTTATTTTATTTATTTATTCATTTATTTATTTTTTTTTTGCGGTACGCGGGCCTCTCACTGTTGTGGCCTCTCCCGTTGTGGAGCACAGGCTCCGATGCACAGGCCCAGCGGCCATGGCTCACGGGCCTAGCTGCTCCACGGCATGTGGGATCTTCCCGGACCGGGGCACGAACCCGTGTCCCCTGCATCGGCAGGTGGACTCTCAACCACTGCGCCACTGGGGAAGTCCCACACCAGTTATTTTAATAGAAAGAATTAAATATAAATAATTACTGCCTGACTGTAAATTTGTTAACTAGGTAACTGAAAAGATGAAAGAGAACTCGAAGATATCATAGAGGTGGCAACTGCAGGAAAGAGCTAATACCCTTAGGACTGAGGCAACAAAGAGAAATGGCTTGAATTATTAAACTTAGAAACTTAGAGGGGAGCACCTGTGATGTTGGGACCCAGACATCCAAGGAGGGGGCACCTGTCAGCTGGTGCAGGTGTCTGTAGGAGGAAGCATGAGATGAAGCTGGCTTTCCAAGTGTTGGAAAAATATCATACTTGAATCATCTGCTCCTAAGGGAGAAGGATCTACTGCTTACAAGGTGAAGAATCCTTGCTGCAGAGAAGCTCATGTAATCAGCAAGCAAACAGGAAGCAAATAGGAAGGAGCCCCTTCCCTTTTCCTTTCAGTTCTTTAATCACCCTCTGGCGCCCCCTATTGGCAGAGCCCAATATAGAATCAGCTGGTAAAGCAGGAATGTAGAGGGCAGAGTCCCAGCCCCACTGTCATAAAGCCAAATATAGAAGGGTAGGTTTAGAGTTGAGAGACAATAACTTAATAATGGGAACATTTTTCTGGTTCTTGTTGGAACCAAAATCTTGGATTATTCTTTTCAACCAATCAGTCATCAAGTCATTGCTTCAAAAATAAGATGGAGTCTTTGCCTTCAGGGAACTTGTAGTATAGTAGGAGAGATATAAAAAAGAAACGTCTGTTACAATACACTATGAGAAGTGAGTCCATAAAGAAAAGACTAAGCACATAGAAGCATATTGTAACCCTATTTGAGAGAGAAGCAAGGGAAAGACTTTCTATTGGATTTTGACCAGAATGTAAAATGGGAATAGAAATCTCAGAAGGTGAATCTGCAATGGTCAGCACAGGCCAGTTCTATGGCAAATCACTGAAGAGTTTTAAATCCAATTAAGTCCTACAATTTTTGAAGGGTATTTGAATCTCTTTCCCCAACACCAGAACAGCCACCGATTCAGGAAAGCTGGATGATTCAACCTTCCCAAAACATTTCTTAAATCACCTATGTTTCCATTTCCTCTACCATCGACCTAGTTCAGGATCCACATTTATTCTCATGTGGACTGTTGAGATGACCTTTTCATTGTGGGACTGCTGTCACTCCCTGTTCAATGCAGCCTTTACACAACTGCTGGATTTGTCTTCCTAAATACAGGCTTTGAACATCGTTTCTTTTTTTTAATTGAAGTATAGTTGATTAACGATTTTGTGTTAGTTTCCAGTGTACAGCAAAAGAATTCAGTTATATATATATATATATATATATATATACACACATACATATTAGTGTGTATCTGTTTATCCCAAACTCCTAATTTATCCCTCCCCCAACCTTTCCTCTTTGGTAACCATTAGTTTGTTTTCTGTGTCAGTGAGTCTGTTTCTGTTTGTAAATAAGTTCATTTGTGTCATATTTTAGATTGCACATATAAGTGATGTCACAGAGTATATGTCTCTCTGACTTACTTCACTTGGTATGATAATCTCTAGGTCCATCCATGTTGCTGCAAATAGCATCATTTCATTCTTCTTTATGGCTGAGTAATATTCCATTGCATATATGTACCACATCTTCTTTAACCATTTATCTGTCAATGGACATTTAGGTTGCTTCCGTGTCTTGGCTATTGTAAATAGGGCTGAAGTGAACATGCATGTATCTTTTCGAATTAGAGTTTTCATCTTTTCCAGATATATGCCCAGGAGTGGGATTGCTGGATTCTATGGTAGCTCTATTTTTAGTTTTTTTAAGGAACCTCCACACTGTCCTCCATAGTGGCTGTACCAATTTACATTCCCACCAACAGTGTAGGAGGATTCCCTTTTCTCTACACCCTCTTACAGCTTTGGACATCATTTCTATGGTAACTTCCTTTGTATTGTGTATTACATTTGACCCAGTGATTTTCATGTGCATTACTTGATTTAATTCTTACCAAAATTCTAGACATTATACACTATAAGATCATTGACTCCAGTTTACAAAGTGAAATGAACACTAGAGAACACAGTTGAGTTTGCCCAAGGTCATTTAACGATGTGTCAAGGCCAAGGCTTACAATCCGTCTCCTCTGACTACAGGTGTTTCTGGCTATTTATTTAAATTAAGAGTATTCTTAATATTCTTCATAAGGTAAGGTTGGCAGTTTCATAATATTAAGTTGTTATGGGAAATACACTGAATTATAGGATTTTATTTTAATTACTTTTGAAGATAAGCACTGAGAACTTCTGGCATTCCAAGAGAGTAGGGAGTTCTTTAAAAGGTTATACCACATGAAAACAACAGAAGTATGAATGCCCTTTAAAATATATAGTTCCTAGTTTAATAATTATTTTTGTTTTCTTCTTAAGTGTTAAGCAACATTAAATTAACTCTAGTTGGAAAAGTGCATTATTGAAGTATCTCCCAAATGAGCTTAAGTATAGAAGAACTAATCATTTGACTCTTCAGAGAGAACTGAAAATGTGATTTCCCTAAACACAGACTGTTCAGGAGGAAGCACTTCCAGTTAAACAAACAGTTGAAACCTACATCTTAAATAAATTAGGAGTAATTGTCATCTACTCAACATCTTCTGTTCAAAGTTCATTTAGACATTAAAATATTCTGGGTTTTTTTTGTTAATACCACAAATGGACTGTTTACCTCACTGTAATATTAATTAAATATTCAGTCATGATAAGAAATACTTAACCCAGCTGCATCCTTTAACTGTTTTGGTGGATAAACTTGGGGCTAACATAATACTTAATCTCTTACATAGTATAGATTTTTAAAATTCACACTCTCAGGCAATTTTTTAAAGAATTGTCAGTTGTGTGTGTGTGTGTGTATGTATTTTTATGTTTTTTTCTTCTTGTTTTTTTTTTCTTTTTCTTTTTTTAATAGAACGTCAGTTTTATGACAACCATGGCTACATCTCAATGTGGGAATTCATGAGAGCTTAATAAAGTTCATTGACTTGTCATAGAAAGTTTGAAGCCAGACAAAATAGAAAGTTTTATTTACCCGTAGAAGTTCATATGTTTGCCTGCTATATTATGTTCCCAGCAAACACCTTTTAAAAAACTGACTGAGAGGAATCCTTGGCTGTGAGCCCTGTGGTCCTCATTAGAGTGGATCCCTCCCAGTGACACATCTGGTACCTGGTATCTACAGCAAGTACAAAGGCCAAACCCTGCAAACCTACACTGAGTGCAGAGTCTGGCGCAGGCATGGTAGCAAGGAATAATGTGGTGGGTTGACTAACCATAATTGCAGGTGACTTGGAGTATCTGTGAAGACTCCATAGCCTCCAGCAGGTAGATTGTCATTGCTCATACCTAGGTCATATTGACTTATCAACTTGAGGATCATCAAATTCCCAAAGCCAAAGATTTTAAATAGACTGCCTTTTCGTGAAAAGTACTGTCATTTACTTTATCTTAATAACCGTTTCCGTTTTGATGGTTAATCTGATATGGCAGCATGTGAATATGCCAGCATCTGAAGAGTGTGTTAATTAAATACTCCTAACAGCCTGGAAAATACTGATTTATTCATCAGTCTCTTCTCAACTAGAGATGAAGCTGAAAGAGGAAAGGGTCATCCCTTGGGTACATTCTTCCCCAACCTAGAATGCTTGCCCTTGTAGAAAAGAAGAGTTGATAGAGATGAGGCAAAGATGCAGAAAAGCCATGGAATTATATGCCTTTTGGCCATTCACTCAAAAAAAATTTTGACTGGAATTTTGGGGTTAGTAGATGTAAACTATTATATGTAGAATAGATAAGCAACAAGGTCCTACTGTATGACACAGGGAACTATATTCAATACCCTCAGATAAACCATAATGGAAATGAATATACAAAAGAATGTATCTATATGTGTAACTGAATCACTTTGCTGTACACCAGAAACTAATACAACATTGTAAATCAACTATACTTCAATTAAAAGAGAAACTATTAAACCAACTGGGCTCAGATGTTGGGAACACAGAAAGAGACCAACCAGGATTCCTCAGGAACTTCCATTTCTGGTCAGGTCTGCATCATGATTTTACACCCAGATGAGCAAATATCTGTTCCAAATGAAATATTAGCTATCTGGGGTCATTCCAGCAACTGACAATTCCATTTCTCTTACTTAGATGTTTAATGCTCTATATATTAAGTGCCAAAAGAGTTTGCATGGGACTTGGGGAGGAGGTTTGGGGGGGGGAAGGGGAGGAGTGAAGTATAGTTGATTTACAATATTGTGTTAGTGTCAAGTATACAGCAAAGTGATTCAGTTACTTGTCTTTCTCTGTGTGACTTACTTCATGGGCCCTAGTTTAAACATCAGTAATATCTAAAGATGGGACTAAACAATTACCTTCTCAGGTAGTTGAAAGAATTTTTTGAGCATACTCTGCATTTTACTAGGTTTTGGAGAATCCATAGGAAATAAATTTGAATTTTACCCTTTAAAGAGCTCTAAAGCAAATTCCTGTTATTAGACTTAACATGTTCATTTCATTAATGGGACTGTTGAAAAATTGAGTTTGTAAAAATTTCTTCTAAAAAGCAGTTTCTTACTCTGTCTACAAACCTTCTTTTGAAGTGTGCCGTGTCACTGATTGTTTTGCTGGTTTCCTTCCAGACGTCCTGCTGGCCTTGAAGAGGAATCCCTTTTGTTTGTCTGGTCAGAAGGAGCCCTTGAATTTATTGACAATGCAGATACTTTGAGGCCTTTCACGCTATATGAATATCGGGTCAGAGCCCGTAACTCCAGGGGCACTGTGGAGAGTCTGTGGTCATCAGCACGGACTCTAGAAGCCCCACCTCAAGATTTGCCAGCGCCCTGGGCTCAAGTCACTGGTGCTTATTCAGTTCTACTGAATTGGACGAAGCCAGAGTCTCCCAATGGCATTATCTCCCAGTACCGTGTGGTCTACCAAGAGAGAACCGATGACCCAATGTTGAACTTCTCTGTTGTGCACGCTCTCACCGTCATGGTAAGAACTTCAGAAAAAAAGTATAACAGATACTTAGATTACCCGGTTAATATGTTGACATTAATTTTCTTATCTGCCTTGTCATTTTTCTTCACTTGGGGCTTAAACATATATATGAAAATGGTTAAGTGCAAAAAATGCAATGTAGCCATGAACTAAGTATAAGAGATATTGGAGACCAGTTTTCATACCACGGTTAATTTGTGTTACCTCCAGCAAATAAGTGAATCTCCTTTTGCATGATTTCCAAATCCATTAAATGGGAATATTAAATGTGTCGCTCTATACCTCATGGGGATGAGGCTCAGATAAAATTAGACATGTCACAAATGTAGGTGTGATATTATTGGCTCTTTGAGGAAAAGGAAAATTAAATTTCTAGGTAGACCTGTCTAGATACATATAGTTATACATCACATGCACTATAACTTAGTGGTGATTTTTCAGGGTTGGCCTCCTCTGGCCCATAACACAACTTAATTCAGTTTACCTTGTATATCCTGAGAGCTTTCTTTACCCCTGGCATAGCCTGACATTCTATGGGAGATACAAAAATAGGATGATCCTTGTCTTGGGGAGCTTTCTCTGTTATAATACTGCAGAGATGAGAACTGAACATAAAAATTTAAGAGTAGTAGTGGGTTACAGCCCATAATATCCACCACACTGGGATTCAGGTCCCAAACCCTACCACATACCAGCTGCAAACCACAATACAAGTGAGAATATCATACACCAAAAGTGTTAGGCAAGAAATGCTCTGGAAAGTGTGTAAATGTGATTCAATTTGTGTAAAACATTCTGGAATATTGTAAATATAGAGAGGAGATATATTGGGACAAGGGAATACTCTGCAACTTATCCATAAAGCAACCTGTAGGGAGAGGAGGCACTTTTACTTTTAACTTCATATGATTCTTTAGTTTTGACTTTTTCCAATGACCGTTTATTCCATTATTTTACTTAAAAATATTTTTTAAAAATCTTAGTGAAGATCTGTGAAACACAAAAGTAACCAAATTATGTCTGAGAGATATTACTTGGCTTCCCTGACTCTCCCCAGCATTGAGAAAAATGACTGGCAGATAGCAAATATTAACAGAAAAAGAAAAGAGAAGAAAAGAAAGAAATGCTCTGGGAGATCAGCAGGAAACCCTCAGATTTCCTTCACAGAGATGAAACATTGTGGTCTTGGGAGTCAAGTACATAGGGTTTTCAAAATGTGCCAAGACCTTCCTAAGTGTGAAACCCCTCATAAGTAAGAAAGAATAGATACCATAAAGCACCATTGTCAAAGACCAGACCATTTTCTATGCTTCCAGTTTTGGCAGCCCGCTTTACATGAAGGTTATCTTATAGAGTATAACATCTATCAAAATGTTTAAATAAGATGAGGCAAACATATTTTCATGAAACTCCAGAAGAATCTTCGTAAATGAAGTACAATATTTTCTCACTGTCCTATGTTCAAATTTCTCATAGAATTAAGAAATAAGCAGTGTGTAAATTAATCTTCATTTTTTTAAATTTAATTTTTATTTTATATTGGGAGTATAGTTGATTTACAATGTTGTGTTAGTTTCACATGTACGGCAAAGTGATTCAGTTGTACATATATGTATATCCACTCTTTTTCAGATTCTTTTCCCATATAGGTCATTACAGAATATTGAGTAGAGTTCCCTGTGCTACACAGTAGGTCCTTGTTGATTATCTATTTTATATATAATAGTGTGTATATGTTAATCCCAAACTCCTAATTTATCCCTGCCCCCCACCTTTCCCCTTTGGTAACCATAAGTTTGTTTTTGAAGTCTGTGAGTCTGTTTCTGTTTTGTAAGTAAGTTCATTTGTATCATTTTTTTAGATTCCACATATAACTTATATCATATGATATTGTCTTTCTCTGTCTGACTTACTTCACTTAGTATGATAATCTCTAGGTCCGTTCATGTTGCTGCAAATGGCATTACTTCATTTTTTAAGGCTGAGTAATATTCCATTATATGTAGGTACCACGTCTTCTTTATCAATTCATCTGTCGCTGGACATTTACATTCCATGCCTTGGCTATTGTAAATAGGGCTGCAGTGAACACTGGGGTGCATGTATCTTTTCGAATTATGGTTTTTCTGGATAAATGCCCAGGAGTGGGACTGCTGGATCATATGGTAGTTCTAGTTTTAGTTTTTCAAGTAACCTCCATACTGTTCTCCATAGTAGCTGTACCAATTTACATTCCTGCCGACAGTGTAGGAGGGTTCCCTTTTCTCCACATCCTCTCCAGCATTTATTGGTTGTAGAATTTTTAATGATGGTCATTCTGACCAGTGTGATGTGATACCTCATTGTAGTTTTGATTTTCATTTCTCTAATAATTAGTGATGTTGAGCATCTTTTCATATGCTTTTTGGCCATCTGTATGTCTTCTAAATGTCTATTTAGATCTTTTGCCCATTTTTTGATTAGGTTGTTGTTGTTGTGGTTTTTTTTATATAGAGCTGTGTGAGCTGTGTGTATATTTTGGAGATTAATCCCTTGTCGGTCACTTCATTTGCAAATATTTTCCCCCACTCTGTGGGTAGTCTTTTCATTTTGTTTATGGTTTCCTTTGCTGTGCAAAAGCTTTTAAGTTTAATTAGGTCCCACTTGTTTATTTTTGTTTTTATTTTCATTACTCTAGGAGGTGGATCCAAAAAGATTGCTGCGATTTGTATCAGAAAGAAATCTTCATCTTAGCCAGAATTCAGAATTGGTACTATATTTTTTATTTGACATTTAATTATATTTATATATCAGGGTCTTTCATATTACATCTTCTAGTGCCCTCATTATAAGCATTAGAAGCAGTGTTCTTAAGTGTAGAAGTTCTTTTTTAGTTGATATGTGATCCATGGGGAAATCTATTACTTCTCACTATATCCTTGGAATTCATGTTCTTAACTTCCACCCTGAAAGAAAAATATTGAAAAATCCTTGACAAGATCTTTCTGAATGAGACAACTTAATTTAAATATATTTTTATTGAAGACATCAATACTGCAATGCTTAAACCTCTGATCTTTCAAAATATGGCTTTCAGAGGTTTCAGCCTAAACGTTTAACCTACCAAAAAGTTCTATGAGAACTCCCTTGTGATATACCCTCTAAGTCATCCCTTCATAACCAGTTTCATTTTACAACCCAAGACTCAAAGTATCCAGTGAACTCTGTTCTTTATTTAATCTGCTTGGTTCTATTTTTATCACACTAAAAATAGTTCCTGAAAAAGAGGAAGGCCTATGGCCTGAAGCTTTAAGCTTTACGTGGCCCTTTATATATAGCCTTCCCCAACATAGTTTCCATTTGCCAGCCAAGTATTGCTGTATTCTTCCATTTTTCTAAAGATTATTCCTTGCACGGCTAAAGAGAAGAGCCATAATAATCAAGAAACAATATTTTTGCATTCCGTTTTTGAATGTGTGTGTGTGTTCAAAGTAGCTCCCCAAAATCCGGATCTTTGGCCCTGAGGGTCCCAAGAGAAGATTTCATTAGGTTGATCAGGAAAAGTCCCATTTGAACTTGTTGTTAGCAATCAAGGATATATTCCACAGAGCAATTGGGCCAGTGTTATGTCATTCTGGTCACTAGGCCAAGTTTCCAGAGCAGGAGGCCACTATGACTCTTTATAGACTGACATCTTTGAAAGAAATAATCAGGAAAATAAACTATTGTCTTTGAGTTTCATCCATTCCTACATTCCCAAGAGAATGTATTCAACCGTTTTTTAAAGATACCTAAAGAAGGAGGTTTGGCAGTTTCTTAATTCCAATTCCTCACCATCAGAGAAGAATGTTCCTTTTATCCCAGCCAAATCCCTCCTCCTATGATTTAGGTCCATCTCTTCCTGTTCAGAACAGCATGATTTCTCTATACTAGCATACTGGGCCCTCAGGGTCAAGAACAGGTTATCAACAATTCAATCCAATTTGGCAAATAGTCATTGAGTACTCTATTCAACATGTCAGTACTGAATACTGCTCTTTTCTGTGTTATCAAAGTCTCCCATGAAGCTGGGCTATGGGGCAGAGACTCTGGGGGAAGATGAGTAGTCAAGTCCGAGGCACAGATTTTTACTACTAGGCATTTCAGGTTTTTACGTTTCTTTGCTTCCAAGTTTCTACTGCTCATGTGTTGATGATTCCCTTTTAAATCTCTCTGAGTACCTTCCTGGCTATACTTACTATTTCTCCAAAATTCCTATACCAACTAAACATCTTCACTGTCTCTTTCCATTTCTGTGCCTGCCCTAGGAAACGTTTCCAACTTTTTATCTCGTTGACCACTTTGGCTGAAATTCACTAGAGCAAAGGAATTACATTTTTCAGTTAGCAAGATACAGAATCCATTCCCACAATCCAGGATTACATTTCAGTCCGCAGACTTGCAAGAGGTGTCACTAATGCCCCTCCTTTAGTCTCTTGTTTATCTTGGGATCCCGTCCCTGCATGAGAAGCCACCAATAAATTGCCTGTAGTGTACTGCCATCCCTAGCTTGTCCCAAAGTCCCCCCGGAGCTGTTTACAGACAGGTGGATGTGGCTGGGAGAGCCACATAAAACAGGTGCAATGAATGCATGAGTCCTCCTGATGGTGGCAGTGGATGGAGAACTGGCAGTGGGGGCCCTCCATGGGGGTGGAGAGCATATGTGTTGGCAGGAGCTGCAGCATTAGCAACAGAGGCAGCAGGAGAGAAGAAATGGAAAGAGTGTGGCTTTTAATGTATCACCAGCTTCTCTCCCAACCTCATGAAAAGTTTCATCTCCTTTTTGGACCTACGGAGATCCTTCTAAGGGGAAGAGAGATATCTAGTTCCTTAGGGTCTCTTCAGACCAATCCCCACCACTACTGAAAACCAGCTTTAGGTAGAAGTCCTTAAACTCCCTTCCCAATTAGTTCTGCAATGAATTGTGTGGTGTCAGGAGAGAAACTGCATTTATCCTTGCTTGGCACGTGAGAGTTCCATGGTGGTATTTACAGGGAACACTCCTGGCAAGGTTGGCCGTACTGTTGCCACCATTAGGATTTGTTTGCTTTTTCTCCCTGGCACCTGCCATCACACTGGCAAAAATAACTTGGGATGGAAAGGAAAAAGTGGTTTACCTGTTAGTCTGTGCTCTCAGTATATCCCTGCTTACCCCACAGGGTTATAAAACATCAAGCCCAAATCAGACACTTGCCCAGTCCCCAGAAAGATAGATGGTCCCTCACTCTGTATGTAGAATCAAACATACGGTGCTGAGGGGTAAGCAAATTATATGGGTCACTAAAAGTTGGCTTCTAATCTGGAAATAAAATCCAGAATACAAACTCTAGTTTCTAGATTCTAGTTGCCAAACTCCCTTGCCCAGTGTCAAGGAGGAGGTATTCAAAATGTCCCCATGTGGTTGTTGCAGATCTCTTTACCATTAGGTAGATATGTAAAAGGATAAAATGAGATATTTTATAATTGCCATATCATGGAGAGTCTGTGAGTACATCGATGAATTTATTTTTAATCCCATTTTCATTTTGGCTTAGTATGATGTAAAATATTATTGCTCTTTACATATGATCTTGAATTAGTTGTAGCTCTTACAATTTGATGGTTCTTGGCATTTTTCCCCAGATCCACTGATAAGTCAAAAGAAATGCTTTAGGAAATCTAGCTATCTAAAACAACTCCTTTGGCAACTGTTGTTCTAAAATCAAGAAAAAATAGTAATAAAAACAATAACTCTACTTTCTGTATCAATTCTATAAGCTGGGATTTTCAGTTTAGAATATGAGTACCTGCATCATTCATTCTTTTATATAAAAATACAAAATATGGGTGAGTACATGTCACACAAAACAATGAATACTTGTTGGAACATCCCATTTTTTATTGTAATGTTGTATTTTATTTGACCTCAACTTTTCATTTATTAGCCTTACCTGATCTTTATCCTTTTTTTCTAATAATGCTCTACCAAGCACAAATATATATTGGGGATCTGCTTTTTGCTCAGTATTATTGGGGATGAAATACCATGTAAGTCTTCTTGAACTTTGTATAACTACTTCCTTGAAAGGGCTTTATTTTTCTCCAACCACTTTATTCCAGCAAGCTTCATCAGGACTCACTTCCTTGCTCATCAGTAATCTCTAGAGCAGGTCCCATGGTTTTCCAGTCACTTTCATTGACAAGGACCAGCCCAGTTTTGGTAAATGGGACTCATTTCAGGTGTTAAAAAAAATCCAGTCTAAATCCAGTCTAAAGCCTGACTTGTGTTAAGGGATCTACAGTGGGGAAGAGAGGGCATGTCCATTTTTCTTCCTTTTCTTCAGTTCCCTCCTCTTCTCTTGTTGATTTCCCCAGGGTCATGGAAGAAAAGATAAAATTAAACAAAAAGTAGCAGAGTCTAACTCCTTAATATTGTTCTAATGCATCTACTGTTGCCTTCTTATTTGTAGGTGTCTCCCATAGAGGTCTCCCATGGGAGATTCCATGCTTCACAGTTCCTGATGCAGGTGACACACTCTTTGGCAAATTTCTTGCACCCCTGTCCATCACTGCCTCAAAGATCCACCCACAACCTTCTACTTCTGTGTTCCCGTTCCCGAGCCGTCAGCCAATATCAGATCCTATCATGTTGACAAAACTCCTTGCTTTCTTGGCATCCACTAGGCTTGCAGAAAACTTGTTCTATCAAAAGAGGAAAGCACAACTAGTCCAGCACTATCTTCTCTGCTTGCCTTACCACTGGGTAAGACGCAGCCAGCCTCAGAACTTCAGAATTTGTTGAATGAGCAACAGGTATCAGCTTCTGCATTAGGCCATGATCCGCCAATCCTGAGATCACATAAGAATCTCAAAAGACCCTTCTTCACCCTAGTGGCTGCATCAGAATTACCCTATAAGTCTCATCACCTCCATAGCAAGCCTCTTGAAAAGAGTGGAATGTCCATCTCACCTTTCTTGCAGACACCCTCAATTTCTTCATGCTGTTCTCTAGGATATCCTTATATGCTTTGAGAGAGGAGTATGGAGTATCCCCATCCTCCCTCAAGTGGTAAGGAGACAACCTGGAGAAATTTCTCTGCTGAATTCCCCTCTTGAACTTGCTTTTCATGAACCTTCTTATATAAGAAGGATCTTCTCTTACATAAGTTGTCTTTTACAGATCTTCAGGGGAAGATGGGCTTGAAGGTGTAAGGCTGATTCTTTGTGTAGGTCCTGCAGACGTATGTCTAACAGTGCCAGTGGAGTTACCACCTATTTTTCTAAGCTCTACTCATCATTCTCCAGTACATCCTGTTACATAGCTAAATGGCTCCATCAACTTTCTAGCTGCTCAAGCCAGATCATCCTTGAGTCCTCCCTTAACTTACTTCTATATCAAATCCTTCACTAAGTCCCACTGAATCTAATTCTAAAGTATATGTTGAATCCTTCTGCTTGAAGGCCCCATGTTGTTCCCTTTTCCTCAAATGATCACATTCTTACACTTCAAATGGATCCACCTTCCTACTTAATTGCCAAGTTTGAACTAAAATGTTACTTATCTCACAAGGCTATTGTAAGGGCTAAATAAATTAATGTACTTTAAGGCTGTAAATAGCAATATAAATAGGCTGTAAAACTTCAGATATCCTACTATTTATTTGGAATAACAGAGGCTGAAAGAAATGAGCAAATGTAGAAAAAAAATGGGGTTTGGATAAATCAACTGTATGAATTTGGTCATGATTGGAAAAATGTAGATTGTGTTTATTTTAAGCAGGCCTTGCAACAAAATTCTGAGCTTGCAAATTTAGACATTTTCAATACCATACTGTTCATTTCCAGGTAGTTTCTCAGATATTGGATTAGGCTCTATTTCCTATCTAAATCACCCCGAGTCAGAATGCGCTTTCTGTCTCCCTGAGGTTTAGTTCTGACCCGTCTCCCCTCACGAACATAAACATCTCATGCGGACCACCCTAAGAGTCCACCTCAGGCCATTTCCACTCTACATGCAGCTCAGTTTACCCACCATGACACTCACAGGACCCTGCTCACTTAGATCTGAGATCATGTAAGCAAAACACGCAGTCTTTTGGCAACACACACACACACACACACACACACACACACACACACACACACACACACTTCCCAAATCACACAGATGCTGCTAAATTGGCATCTACCCACTTCACCTTTACCAAAGAGCAGTCTATCTGTTTACGGGAGAAGTGGGTGGGAAGACTGTTTGCCCTTTGACGCAGGCATGTTGTTATTTTCTGGCCTTTAACTGAATTATAAGGAAACCCTTGTTAGATACCCAAGAATCCCACAGAGCCTTGTTTAAAAATATATGAAAATAAAAGGAACTACTCTACACTCTAACAGGCCCAGGCCATAAATTCAGAATATGTGCCATTTAGCAGAGACAGCAAGCTGTAAATGGCAGTGAAGGACAGAAGTTAATTGAACTACTGGGCTTTTGTCACCAGTGGAAAGTAGCCACTACCTGAGGCAAGATGGCTGCCCCCAAGTCCCCGGTTGCGGCCAAGAGATCACATCCTGAGCTCTGCAAGGGCTTCTGGGTGAGGGGGAAATCATACACAGACGACCAATTCTTTTATGGTTCACAGCCGATCAAAGTGAAATTCAGCAGCTGTTCAGGACAAGTGACCACTGTAACGGCTGTAATATAACCTACTAAATAGAGAGGGAATTGCATTAGAGCAAGAGGTTAGCCGTGATTATCGGCAGGTGAGTGCTTTATTGAAATTGAAAGACTATTAACATTGATAGAGTAATTATTTCAACTTGAAAGTAATTACCATGATGGGTGATAACTTCTCCAGTGTTCCCAGATTTGATTGGACCAAACAATGGTGAGCTCCTGAAGCCTAGAAAAATATTACAACAATACTGTGATTTTTAAATTACTGAAACCACTGTTGGAATATTTTAATTATGCCAAACAGTGAAAAGATTTTGTCTTATACCAGCCAGTGACCTCTCATGTAGAGAGAGACATTTGCTTTTTAATCCAAATGCAATGACCCACGCCCACCACCTGTGAATACATATGTGATGGGTTTGCAAATGAATCTTTTTATCTCGTTAGAATGTTTAAGGTGAAACACCTTGTTAGTGCTGTAGCTGGACATTACTAAGTTCCAATGGCTGGCCTTAGGGATCATATCTATGAACTGGGAGGCCCAAAATAGCATTTTCTCTTTGTCACAGAGGGTTTAAATTTGTATATATTAAATATCTTGATAATGACATCCTCAAAATTGAAAATTCTGGATGCCCTATATTGTGGATCCCAAATCTCAGATTTTAGTCCTATAACTCATTTGTCGAAACAGCTTTCTTGCTTGATGTGATGCAAATCCACTAAAAACATACCATGGTCAGGGTATTTTCTGTTCATCCATACTGAACATCAGTTAGACAAAATGAAAGTTGAAAACCTGAGCTTCTCTGAAAACTAATGCAAGTATGAAAATTGTGAGTCATTTGCAATTGAGGACCAAGACATACAA